>NC_057798.1:768795268-769095268 GCF_018294505.1 Triticum aestivum | reverse complement strand
TGAGTTTCAAAAAGAGTTGATTGTTTTCACATAAAAACGTATGCATGTGCTCTAAGTGACTTCGAAATTTCATTCAAAATTATGTTATATTATACCCTGCAAAAAAAAATCCGGTCAAAAATACAAGCTGATGTTTGCATGTCTTTTTCTTTTTTAACCACGTACAAACGTAGATTTTGATGAAAATTCACACAAATATATTACACCTCTATGTGTGTGCATGTACAAAAGATATCATAATTTTTTTAGCTGTAAGAATACGTTCCCTTTTTGAACTTAAAAGAAAAGACACAATGTGTCCGTGCTCCAAAGTTAGTTTATGCGATAACAAATTAATAAATAGAGTTCGACATCGGCATCATGAGGTATCAGGTTAGAACCTACATCATGCATTTTTTTTCTAATTTGTGGGGTTTTCCTACATGGTTAAATAAAACATGAGGGGGTTTTATTTAACCATGCGCGGGCTAGTCTCCCCAACTCCCAGCCACTGACATGCTGACACGCCACACGGGCTGGACGGGCGTCCGGATACGGATGTAGGCATCGTATTGCATGGACGGACAAATTCAAGGATCAGTTTTGTGTACCCCCAACCCCAAAATAGAAAACCAAAATGGAGTTTATGTTTCCGAAATTACAGTGACGCACTATATTAGGCCTACAACAGTTTAATTATGCAAGCCTGAATAACAGGGAGAATCTCAGCCACCCACAATCATCACAGTAGCATAATCATCGTAGGTACTGAAATCAATTGCGATTTAATGAGAAATACAATCTCATGAGCTTTAGCACAGCCGGATATTTTAGTGATAACGCTTTTCCCATCAGGAGAGAAGAAACACAAGTACTTTTCAGACAGCTGGGCAGTAATATACTAATATTCTCAAATCGAATTATACTGTCAAAAGTGGTACGTACGTACATCTTTATAGTTCTTCTCACTCTCGTGTATGCGCTCTACAAAATGATCAGCAGACATGATGCATGTGCTACTACTGCACCTCTCCAAAAACAAGCCAAACAGCAGCTGCCGATGCAACCGGTAATTACACGGTCATACGTACTGTATATCTAAGTGTATAAACGACGCCGTCGATCGCTGCAGCGGGTAGGCTGATGAGTACAGCAACCACCAACCACCAACCACCGGCAGCAGAGGAAGACAGGCAGGACGGCGACGAAATGTACAAGGGACGGGCGGCGACGGCGCGTGCCGATCAGCAGATGACGCACGAGTTGGGGTCCTCCTCGGCGCTGCGGACGAAGTAGCGCGGCGGCGGCGGCGGCGGCGGCGGGTACCCGTAGTGCGCGTAGCCGTAGGGCGGGTACACGGCCATGGGTGGCTTCGCCTCCTGCTGCTTCTTGTCGCCGCCGTCCTTCTTGGCCCCGTCTTTCTTGTCGCCGCCGCCGTCCTTCTTGTCGCCCTCCTTCTTGTCTCCGGCGGGCTTCTTGTCCCCTCCGCCGTCCTTCTTGTCGTCCTTCTTCTCCTCCTTGGCCGGGCCGACGGAGACGATCTGCACGCCCGGGAAGAGCTTGCGCAGCTTGCCGACGACGGCTACGGGGTCGACGGTGCCCACGATGGTCATCTTCTGCTCCTTCATGTCCACGCCCAGCTGGTCGATGCCTGAGGAGGCGGTCCAAATTCAGATATGGATGAGGATTTTGGCCTTCAATTCCGCCCATAATTACTGTGCGACGAAGCAGAGCAAGAGGAAACAAGGATGAACTAGTACCGTGGAGACCGGAGACGGCCTTGAGCGCCTTGGCCTTGTGCCTGTCGTCGTGCACGTCCAGCTTGAGCACAACCTTCTGCAGCGCCACACAAGAAAAACCAAATCAGCAAACCGTAGGAGCAAAACGAAGCCAAGAGCCGCAAAACAGAACAAAAATTAAGCCCCCAGCCCAGCTCGATCGATCGACTGCAAGCGATCACGTACGTACCTTCATGGCGGCGAGCGACCGGGGAGGATGCTTCAACGTTGCCGAGCTGATGGAAGCGCAGCAACGGGACAAGAGGGGAGGGCGGAGCGAATTGGAACGGCCGGAGTGCGGAGTGTAGTGCTCTGTCTCTCTGGGCTCTGGCGATGGATTCTGTGGCTACTGGCGACGGACAAATGGTGGATGACAAGGGGAGTGACCGGCCACTGGTTTTATAGGCGGCTGGCACCGGAGCGCGACCCGTCGTGGCGTGGCGTGGCTCGAGCAAGGCCCGGCGTCTGCGTTTACGTTGGGGCCAAGGAAGCCGCGACGAAGGTCGCCACGGGCCGATCGGGCGGAATCCCGTGGTATCAAACACCGGTGGATTATGCCGAAAAAACAAACGCGGTTGGATAACCACACGGCGGCAAGACGTACTTTCTTGTGAGGGTTTTTTTCTTTATAAAAGGAGGATGACCCGAGCCTCTGCATCTGGGCGATGCATACGGTCACTTTATTAATTATTCTCACAAGACCTTACAAAGTCATAGAACAGCAAGACTAAAGCCACCGTCTAAGCAACAATTGTCGCTACACCTATCCAACAGTGGCGGCGCCAGGGGTATGCTCCTGTATTCACAGGAATACCCAAGATTTTTATGCAAAAAAATTACATGTATACATATTCACAGGTCAGCCAGAACCCACGCCTCTCACCCTCGCCTCGACTCCTCGTACGCACGCCCAGTCGCCCGACTCGCGCGAGTAGCCAGACACGGTCGCCCTGTGTCTGCCCCTCTCCCAGTCTTCAATCTCCCTCTCGCCCAATTCTGCTCTCGCCTCTCCTCATCTCCCAATCCCAGATCCCGCGTGGCCGCGTCCCGCCTGCGATGCAGCAGCCCGGAGGCGGAGCAGCAGGCGACGGACCAGCCAGTGCTAGTCCGCCGGCGCCCCCCCCCCCCCCCTTTCCACCCCCGCAGCCGCAGTGGCGGCGCCCCAGCCCCGCCGGCCCCCCTCCTCCAGTTCGTCCCCGAGCAGCAGCAGTTCTTCCCCTCCTGCAATTCTCCTCCAATTCCAATCAGTGGCTGATTCCAATGCCTCCAATTTCTGGATTTGTTTCTATGATGGACCATATGCAAGTTTTAATTTTTCTGTTTCTTTGTTTTCTTATACCGTAGATGAAGAAAAATAAGATGGGAAGGCAACCGCAAAGTTATATTGTAAGGTGGGATATCAATCATATCATCATTTTATCAATCAAAAGGTACTTTTGTATCCATGTCTTTTTTATAATTATTATGGTTTGACACATTAAAAAATTCTATTGTCATTATGGCATACTATTTTGTTCATATATTGCAATAGCCGCACTATTGGTTCAGATATTGAAATTCTCATACTATTTGGTTCATATATTGCATTTAGAGTAAAAAAAATTGGGTGAATACCCAGCCAGCAATTCCTGGCGCCGCCACTGCTATCCAATTGATGAAGCGGCGTTGATAGTTGGGCCTAATACCAAACAGACATCGCAGCCAAACCTAAACATCTAAGACCTGAGGTCCCAACCAGGACGCCTGCCTGGTATGGGTTACCTATCAGTCCGGCGCACTACTCGACTAGGACGTCTGCCGGGTCTGAGGCCGCCGCAGCCACCTGCCACGAGTCCATCTTCAGAGTTGTACTGTTGCATCTACCGTGCCAGGTCTTTCTGCCATCGACGCCACCATGACGCCCGACAACGTCGTCCTCCTGCGCGAGTCCATCCTCCCACATCGAACTCCGAATCTGCACTGCACCACGCCTCAAGATCTGTCGCCATCAATGTATGGATGAAGCAACACTCCACCAAAGAAACCGTCCGCTGGTCCCGCGACGCAAGGCGCAGCACCAAGTAGAAGGCCGAAGTCACACCACCACCACGACAACCAGCAGCCCCGCCACCAGGAGCTGTTTCCAGCCGCCGCCTTCAAGAAGGATAACGACACCAGGGTGCCGTCGACGCCCAGAACAGGGGAACAAAGGCTTTCGCCATAGCTCGACGAGGAGGCGGAAGGGAGAGGATCCACCCCAAAGCCTCCAGGAAGGGGATCGGCGCCAAAGGCGTCAACTTTGGGGAGGCCGCCGCGCCAGCCAGGGGTTTTCCCCGGAACTTTACCCGCACGCCAGATCCGCCAGGCCGACAATGACGCCGAAAGCAGCCGCCAAGGACCGGCGCCAGCACGGATCGGGACAGATTGAAGCAGGGGCAGATCTTTTATATGGAGCCATGACGGATTGCAAGGATCCGTCACTGCGCCAGCGTCCGCAGCCCCCACGCCGCCCACGCGGCCGTGGGAGGCTGCCCACCAGAGCCCGCCGGCGCCGTTCGCCGGCTGCACCGCACCCAACGCCCGGGGCCGCCGCCCCGGGAAACCAAGGCCCTCCAACGGAGAGGAGGCGCCAGATCCCGCCGCCACCATCATTGGGGCCGAGCACCCGCGCCTCGGAGGCCCTCAGGAGGCGGCGAAGGGAGGGGAGGAGAGGGGGGAACGTGGCGGCGGCGCTAGGGTTGGCCCCCGAGTCGCCTCATCCCTCAGAGGAGGCGACACGGGGGGAGCGGGGGAGCTGTTTAGTCTGCAGAACACCATAGGAAGGATCGATTTCTTGTGAGGGGTGCGGCAAGGCAAGACGTACTATTAGTACGTAACCATAGGGAAGGATCGATTTGGCACCTTGTTATTTTCTGTGGCTCGGTGCGTTGTTGAGGGGTCCGGCGTTGGTTGCTTGTGCTTGGAGGAGTGGGCAGGTGGGTGGAGTAGTATACTACTGTGCAGGTACAGAGCCGTGTGCGCGTGGAGGTGCGGGGAGCGCCTCAGAGCGCGACGGGGCCGGTGGGCCGCGCGCGGTGGCCAGTGGCTGGGACGGACGACCTCGCCGGGTCGTCTCGTCGATCGTACGTCCACGTGCATGCCGGGCTGAGTGAGCATTGACCGACTGACTTTGGAGATCCATGGACCGATCTGGCGTTGGAGTGTAGCGCACTGCTGTCGCTAGCTTTTGCCTATTCTGGGATTCGATTCCCGAGTCCGGCGGGCCTCATCACCATCATCGTTTTTCCGACGGTGGATGCAGACGGTCGGTCCAATTCTGCGCCCGCAGCAGCCGTCAACCACGTACGGCCCGGAATTAGCACGAGGAAGGAAGGAACGCCACAGTACGAGCCCGCTGCAGAGTTTGCTGGGGAATCGGATGTACGGTTTGGTCACCACGGGCACGGACGCGGCTTCCTGTTGAGGAACCAGACTTGATTGTTCCGTGTGAGATGCCTGCCTTTGAAGTTTGAAACTCCGGCCGGTCGCCACATAAGGAAACCAGTCCAAAAGTTGGCAACCCTTTTCCACGGTTGAAGAGATGAAGCTCGATCACCGCAGACCAGACCATTTCTGCCTTCCTCGGGAAATGAAGTCTAAGTGCGTGCTTGCGTGATCAGGGACAATCCATTTGTTCTCGACACACACACACATGCATCTATCAGAACCTTGAGAGCCAAGGATCTCCGTCAAAAAGGCGCACTACTCTCGCTATGGAAATGGAAGCGTGCTTATTAATTCCATCGTGCACTAATCAGCCAGCTCTCACGTTCTTCCGTTGCTAATGAATGGATAAAATAACCCACAGAAAGGTGTTAGAAGAAGAAAAATCTTGTTGAACCGGTGACGTACGCGTCAACTGTCCATGCGGTGCGCGAACGGAGCCAGAGAAGTCACCCACACACCGCACCAATAGCTACACTTGTTGTTAACAATGGCGGGTCGAGACCAATCGCCCTGCAGATTTGCTATTAGCAGTATGTATGAACGAATTAAAATGTGTGCTCGTGGATCATGGATGACGTGCTACAAATGCAGTGGGGACGGAATATTTGTTTACAATGAATTAGGTCCTAATCAGATGTTAGGACTCGTGAACGACCTAGCATATATATAATCAAGTAGTGTAGCAGATACAGTATAACATTGAGGAGTGCAGCCGCGGGTAAACCGCGCGCACGGTGGCGTAGTGCGTAATCAGTCAGCTGAAAAGCAAAAGGCTGTGAGATTTTATGGTCAGTAATAAAAGGTGGATTTGACAGTTTTTTCCCTTTCGGTTGCATCCATACATCGCTGTGTCTGGCTGCTGCTGCGCGCACGGTGAAGAGGAGAGCCGTGCGCGCGTGGAGGTCTGGCGAATCTGGACGGAATGACGCGCGACGGCGATGGGGGACGGCCGCAAATCTGCCGGGCGCTGGCCGGACGACTTTGCCGAGTCGTGCCGGCTCGTCCGACGTACAGGTCCGGCCGGGCTGGCCAGGGCCAGCTATCCAACATTGCCTACGTACAGCTCCAGTGAAGTAATCCACGACAGAGGAGATAGTTAGCACGTAACCCAGCAGTGGCCAGAAGCGGGACTGTGACTGTTGTTGAATACTCTACTTGGATGCTTCTAGCTGGTTCCCCTTGGCGACTAGCCAGCGGTAGCGCAACAACTGACTTTGGAGCTGTAGAGATCCATGGACCGATCTGGCTTTGGAGTGTAGCGCAGTGCTGTCGCTGGCTTTTGCCAATTGTATTGTGGGATTAGATTTAATCCCAACACACCCGAGCCTCATCACCATCATCATCATCATCGTTTTTGCTACCGCGACGGCAGACGGTCGGTCCAGTTCTGCGCCCGCTGTCGGTCAGGCGTCAACCACGTACGGCCCGGAATTAGCGAGAGGAAGGAAGGAACGCCACAGTAGCCGGTCAGTACAAGCCTTTGTACGGTTAACGGTTTGGTCACCACGGGCACGGACGCGGCTTCCTATTGAGGAACCAGACACAGTACCGTGTAGAGCGCCTTCCTCCTTCGGGCGGTTGAAACTACGGCCACCACGGAAGAAAATCGGTCCAAACGCTCGCAACCTTTTTCCACGGTTGAAGAGACGAAGCTCGATCATTGCAGACCATTTCTGCCTTCCTTGGGAAAGCGGATGTATACATGATGATCGTGATGAGCGCAGGAAAAGTTACATGCGTAGTCTATTCGTCCTCAACACACAGATGGATGAATCGAAACCTTGAGAAGCAAGGATCTCCGTCAAAAAGGCACAACACTAGTAGGACGATGACGTCTCTCTCGTTATGAAAATGAAAGCGTGCTTATTAATTCCATTGTGCAATAAACCGTTCAGCTCTCACGTTCTCCGGTTGATAAAATAATCTGAATAAAAGTGTTAGAAGAAAATTGTCGCTGAACTGATGACGGATGCGTCAACGGTCCATGCGGTGCGGGAACGGAGCCGGAGGAGACCATCCACCCACTCACTCACCGATGGCTACATTTGTTGTTAACAATGTTGGGTGGACCAATCGCCCTGCTGATCTACGGAGGCCCTGTACGCAGTAGCAGTAGGCAGGAACTAATTAAAATGTGTGCTCATGGATCTGGAATACGTTTTCGTTATGGTGACCCGCAGTTTTTGTTATGCAGTTAACAATGCATTAGGTCGTAATCAGACTCGAGAACGAAGTATACACTATGTGGAGATTTTATAAGCAGATATAACAGTGGGGAGTGCAACCGTGGGTAAACCGCGCGCACGGTGGTGCAGTGCGTAATCAGCCGTGAAAAGCTGAAAGCTCTGATATTTTATGGTCAGTAAGAGCAACTTCCAACGCAGTGACCCAAACGTATACTGATTTTCTGTTTTTTGTCCGTTTAGATCATCTGTCTATCTAGCGGACATGCGGCGGACATGCGGCGCACCCAGCGCGCAACGACACATGCAGCGGACAAGCATAATAGCAGGCAAGCGCAAGCAGCAGCAGCACAAAGAGAGCCGGCCTCGCGCACGACAGGCAGTGCCCCGGCCCCGTGCCGCCGCTGCCGACCCGAGGGCGCAGGCTCGCCGATGTCACCGGCCCGAGGGCGCTGGCTTGCCGACGTCACCGGTCCCCCTCCACCCTTCTCTACCGCAGCCACCATGGTCGATCTGGCGCAGATGAGCTGCTTCAAGAACCATTTGCTTCAGGAGTTGGTGCGCGGGAGAGGCCCGACCATGCGCCACCGCCGACGAGATCTGCAATTCCCCTGGTCTTTCCAGCGCCGAGCCGCCCGCGTGCAGTTCCCCGGCCCTGTCGGCTCGGCTCAGAACGGGAGGCGGCAGCGGAGATCTCCCCGTCGTCCTGGAACACGGCGTGGGATGCAGCTTGTGCCATTGAGCGCGGCGGCGGGCCTCGAGGACGGCGGAGGAGGCGGGAAGGAGGACTGGGTGAGGATGGCGGCGGACTGTGACTGTGAGCGGGATGGCGGAGGAGGCGGGGAAGGAGAACTGGGTGTGGACGCCAGCTCGTGCGCGTTCATTGTAGGTGGGACGAAGGGCGGACGCTAGCGGACGACAGTGGTCGAGCAGAGCGTCTGCTTCTGTCCGCTTCGTACCCACTTGTTCCTAGATTTGGGCCAAGTTTGGATCGGGGACAGACAGCATGCGGACACGTTGTCCGTTTGGGTCATCCTGTTGAGTCAAGTTTTGTGTTCGGATGACCCAATCGGATAAAATGGGTCACCCCATTGGAGTTGCTCTAAATAAAGGTTGAGTTGAGAAGAGGAGAGCTGTAGCTCCGTCGCTGTAGCTTGCTGCTGTCGCGCTTTGGTGGTGAAGAGGAGAGCCGTGCGCGCGTGGAGGTCTGGCGGACGCGACGGAGCCAGTGGCCAGTGGCCGGACGATCTCGCCGAGTCTCTTGCCAACAGTGTCCAGCCTTGCCTGATCATCATTGCTGCTACAGGGACAGAGGACATAGTTAGTACGTAACCCTAACCCAGCAAGCACTAGAGCCGCTATCCATGGTCAAAGGCAGGACTGCGACTGTTGTTGAATACTTGGATTTGGATGCTACGTCATGGAACGCTTCTAACCATATTTCCGTTGGCGGCTAATATCATGACACGGTCCATAGCGATCCCACAACACAGGATCTCCAGATATATATATAGGTCGAGTAGAATGGCGCAGAACTACACGATGTTGTGGCGATCCACCGTGCAAATGGATCCATCGTTTTCCTAACTGAACGTACATACATACGTGCCTCGTTTTGCTCGAGAACTAAGCTCGTGCGCGCACCATTACACCACACTCTGTACGCATCTGCTCTGCTAGGGGAGTCCCAAGTCCGAGCTGTCCGTTCTCTGCCTTGAAAAATCAGGGTGGGTGAGTGGGTGGACGGGGTTTGCAGAATAATCGAAGAGGATTAGCATGATGCATATGCATGCGTCAACGGTCCAAGCGGTGCCGGAACAAACCAGCAGCCCGCATCCACGCACAGACTGACAGCTCATTGACCGGCACATTTGTTGTTAAGTATTAACAATGGATGGTGCATGCAGTTGTAGTGGAGATGGAATGATATTGTATCCCACAGTTAACTACGCACGACCCCGAATTAGTAAGAAGAGGAAGGAACTTCACAGTACGAGCCCGCTGGGGAATCGGATGTACTTACTACGGTTAACGGTTTGGTCGCGTGTGCATGCGGTCGGTCAGGCAGGGGAATAATTTTTTATTTTATTTTGAAACGAAGGCAAAAGTTTTGCCTTATTCATTGATTAAGAAGAAGAGAGTTGCCTGGTTAATTTATGGAAAACCAGGCGAAGACCGTTACATGCTTGGCCATGAAGGACAACCAAGTCACAATCTCATGATACAAGCGGACTACTCCCAAATCATAAGACCACAAGACCACAAAGAAAGACAGACAAACTCCCCCATCACGCCACCCCTACAATCCGCTTGCACATGAAATTCAACTTCACAAGTGAGCCTCCACATATCGAAGGTAACTAGAGGACCCAACATCGGGAAAGGCCACAGACCTGAGCACACCCGTGATGACATGTCCAAACACTGAGAGCTATCCATCAAGCAATCACCGACGCCTTTTCTATAGCGCCACTCTTCTTGGTTCTGCACTTGTTTGATTTCTCCTTCAAGACGACAGGACGAGAGCTAGCACCACCACTTTTCTTATCCCTGATGGCCTTCTCCTTAAGGAGACACCCAATCGTCTTGCCGGATCCAGGGTTAGCAGCGTCCAAGGTAGCGAGGAAATGACAAATCTCTTTCGCTATGAGAGCCCCAGGCACACGAGCCAATGCTCTGGGTGCGACAACCATATCACCTACAGGAACCACTTGCCCAATGGACACGGACGAGCAAGACATTGCAACGTCGGAATCCCCCTTCTCGGAGTCGAGCATCTGGCTGGGCTCGAGGGGTGGTAATGGTGGTAATGCCACAACCGAGCTCTCGAGGGGGTCCACCTTCAGTTGCTCGACGGACAGAGGCGGAGTCGACTCCCCACACAGCTCCAGAAGCTCGGGCATTATCTGTAGCACCGGAGCCACAACCACATCAATGCACGAACCCTCAGAGGCAGATAACGGTGATCCAACCCCAGCACGAGGAGAGAAACGTCCATGAAGCCCATCTCCATTCTCGTCCTCAAGGTTGACATCAGGCACAATCAGGGGGTGCTGCATAGGAGCAGTTTGCAACACAGGTGACACCTGCAAGAGCCCACTCAGAACAGCCTCAGCTCGCTCAAGAAAGTTCCCCATCTGAAGCATCCAACCTTTCATGGAGTCAATGACATCGCGCAGAGGTTGAACCGTTTCCTCGAGTCGAAAGGAAGCCATGTTGAGGAGCTCAGAGCGCAGCAGCTCCGCTTGTCCCTCCATGGTGGACCGCAATGACACATCTGCCATGGCCACAGAGGCAACAGGAGCAGAAACAATGGATGCCCAAGAATCGCGACGAAACGTCTTGGGAAGGATTGGGGCTTCTATCTGGGCCTGGCAAGGAGCTGGAGCTTCACGATGCTCGGCGACGGGACATGTCAAAGGCGATGCGGCAAGACTTGCCAACAAGCTGAGCGGACGCCACGCATTGCGACATCCGCGCGCGCGGTGGCCATTCTCAAGGCACCGAGAGCACATAAACGGGTCTCTGCAATCCGCTGCACGATGCCCATGAAAAAGGCATCTACAACATCGACCATGAAGCCAAGCCGGAAGGGGGCGAGGAGCCACTACAGGAGCCGACAGCGTTGAATGACGCGGGCCTCGCCGCGGCAAAACCTTCCGCCAACCCCCACAAGCCTCTGTCTCATGCACCACGCACGGCCGAGTGGGCGGAACTGAGCATTTGGCAGCCGATGTTGGTGTTCGCGGGACTAGCTCTTCATCATCCTCGTCTTCATCTTCATCTTCAGCGGCGAGGGAGCTCCACGAAATAGGCTGCCCGGTGGCCGGGCCCAAAAGCCTCAGATCCGTTGCGCTAGGACCGTGCTGGAGCAGCAGCTCGCCGGAGGTGAGGCCATTCGAACCATCAGGCACCAACCGCAGGGTCGGCCTGTGTGTCCCCGGCTGCAGCATCCCGACGCGGAGGATCTCGGGAGTAGGCCCAGGGATGGCGGCAGGAGCAAAGCCGGTTGGCATCAGGGGCAGAGAGGCCGAGGCCATCGTCGCGGGCGACAGCAGCAAGCGGTCGGAGGCGTCAGCAGAGGGAACGACATCCAGAGCAGCAAGGGCCGCGGCTGGTGGTGTCGAAGTGGCCGCCGTCGCCGCGGGCGGCAGCAGCGAGCCGGCGGAGGCGCCAGCAGCAACGGCGACGGTCGGAGGTGTCGGAGCAGCCATCATCGTCGCGGGCGAAAGCAGCAAGCCGGCAGAGCCGCCAGCAGAGGGAACGTCGACCAGGGCAGCAAGGGCGGCGGCCGGTGGTGCAGGAGTGGCCGCCGTCGTTGCGGACTTGCGGAAGTGGCCTCGGATGGCCGGGCCTGCCCTGCGGAGGGCGAGGGCTGCCGCGGCAAGCTCAGCAGCGGGAGCTGGGGCAGCGGGCGGCGAGGTCGGAGAGGCCGCCGCTAGGGAGGCACGCGAGCTCGGCTGCATCGTCCAGGTAGGTGGAGGAGCTCGAAGGAGGGGCGGTGGAAAGAGGACGTGGCAGAGGTCCCAGATCTGGTCGCGTCGGGAGCAGGGGACGTCGGAGGACGGAGATCAGGCCGGCGCCGCCGGCGCGCTCACCCGTCCTGGGCGAGGACGCGAGAGCCTTTCAGGTAGGGGAATAATCAGCATCACCACCGACGCGGCTTCCTGTCGAGGAACCAGACTAGATTTGTTCCGTGTGTCGCGCCTTCCTCGTTTGGGCGGGCATATACCGCTGCCTGCCTTTGAAACTCCGGACGCCACAGAAGAAAATCGGTCCAAAAGCTGGCAACCCTTTTCCACGGTTCAAGAGATGAAGATCGATCACCGCAGACCATTTCTGCCTTCCACAGGAAATGAAGTCCAAGTGTGTGTGTGTGTGCGTGCGTGACCAGCGACGATCCATTCGTCCTCGACGAACCTTTAGAGGCAAGGATCTCCATCAAAAAGGCGCAGCAGCACTAGGACGACGACGTCTCTCTCGCTATGGAAATGGAAGCGTGCTCACGTTCGTCCGTTGCTAATTAATGGATAAAATAACATGCAGAAAAAGGTAGAGGAAAATTCTTGATGAACCGATGACGTACACGTCAAGGGTTCACGCGGTGCGTGAACGGAGCCGGAGTCCATCCACCCACACACTCGACCGATAGCTACATTTGCTGTTAGCATTGGTGTCTCCACCAATCGCCCTGCGGTTTTGCAGAGGCCGCGGTGCGTAGAAGCAGCTAGCAGGAAAGAATTAAAATGGGTGCTCGTGGATCATGGATGACGTGCTACTAATGTAGTGGGGATGGAATATCTGTTAAAAATGCATTAGGTCGTAATCGGATGTTAGGACTCGTGAACGGGCTAGCATATATAATCATGTATTGCGGCTTTAAAATCAAGCACATATAACAGTGAGGAGTGCAGCCGTTGGTAAAACACGCGCACGGTGGTGTAGTGCATAATCAGTCAGCTGGAGAAAGCTAAAAGCTCAGAGATTTTATGGTCAGTAATAAAAGGTTGATTTTTTGCCCTTTCGGTTGCATCCATCCATCGCCATTGCTCCGTCGCTGCAGGTATCTGGCTGGTATTGCGCGCATGGTGAGGAGGAGAGCTGTGCGCGCGTGGAGGTGTGGCGAATCAAACGGGATGGATGACGCACGACGGCGACGAGGAACGGCCGCAAATCTCTAGGGCTGGCCAAGGCCAGCTATCGAACATTGCCTGCGTACAGCTACAGTGTAGTGCTGTCGGCTCTCCCTGGCATTTCCTAATAGTGTCCGGGCATGCCTGATCATCATTGATACTACAGCGACAGAGGTGATAGTTAGCACGTAACCCCAACAATGGCCAAAAGCAAGACTGCGACTATCGTTGAATATACTCCAATAATGGACCGTACTATAATTTGATGCTACGTGATATATATGGAACGCTCCTAGCTGGTTGCCCTTGGCGACTAGCGAGCGGTAGTGCAACACAAGTTAAAACTACAATCTTCTTCAGTAGTAGCTCAAGGAATTATATAGCGATAGCTCCTACAAAACGGCTCTCCAAGTAGATCAATCGAACGACCGATCGAGTGGCGCAGACCCTATTGATGTTGCAGCGATCCACCGTGCAAGTGGGTAGATCGTTTTCCTATAAGATGAACACATATACGTGTCCCGTTTCATGCGAGTGAATTGCAGAAAACCACCACATTTGGGGTTTCGTTTGCGGAAAACCACCGGGTCAGTAAATTTTTACAAAAATCACCGCGGATTCGGTAAACTTATTGCAAATAGCACTAATCGGGTGATTTGTTGCGTTTGATCACTTTCTGACAAGTGAGGCCAGGTTGTAAGGAGCTGACTTGGCAAAAAAAAAATGCATACACCCCCTTGAATTTCACAAATACACCCTTATTAAAAAATTCAAAAAGCAATCAGGCCCCCTTTCACCCCCGTCGTCTGCCTCCTCCCAGGCGGCGGCGGCGAAGCCAGACACCAAATCCGGCGAGGCCTTTGACGCGGCGCTCCTTGGGGACATCAGGGTGACCGCGTCGGAGCTGGTGCCCCCGTATTCGGCGAGGAAGAGCCTCCAGCCCACCAGTGTGCCCAGCAAGGAGCCGCCGCGGGGCCCAGCTCGGCCATCACACTGCCGTTGTCGTCCGGCTGGCCAGCCACCGTCGTTCAGCAAGTTGGCCACCCGACGCCCTCCTGTAGCCATCCATCATGCTCACCAGACCAGACAACACTGTTGCCGCTGCGTCTCCGCATGCTGTCGAGGCAGGGGCGAGCAAAAGGGCACGAAGCCGACGGAGGAGCAGCCAGGATCTGGTTGGGGCGAGGTGCAGGAGGGCTAGGAGCACGGATCCACACACGCCGGTGGGTCAGAGGCTCTTCCTTGCGACAACTGCGGCTCCGGCTCCGGCGCGGTCACCCTTCCATCCAGAGAGACGAAGGTCAGAGGGAGCTCGAGAGCCCAGCGGGTTCGCCGGTGGCAGGCATCCCACCTCAGCCGTCCCCCTTCCATCCTCCATCCCGCCCACGAGCGCCAGCAAGGGCCGACCTCCCTCAGCCGAGCACCCGGCGCACGCGTGACAGCTCCAGCCAGGGCGCGGCATCCCGGCGGGTTTGGTCGATTCGGTCCTTGCAGTCTGTGCACAGGGATCTGATTGAGTTTTTTTAGATTCAGGGGTGTATATGCAATTGTTTTGCCAAGTCAGCTCCTTACAGCCCAGCCTCACTTGTCAGAAAGTGATCAAACGCATTAAATCACCCGATTAGTGCTATTTGCAACAAGTTTACCGAATCCGCGGTGATTTTTGCAAAAAAATTAATGACCCAGTGATTTTCCAAATGTGATGGTTTTCTGCAATTCACTCGTTTCATGCCGATGAGCGCATCTTTAGAGTCCGGACGAGCTCTAACCCATCTCTTTCATGACGTATTCCCCAACATGGGTGCCTTTCCTGGGTCGGCCGGGTACAACGTCACGGAAGATTTTGCGACAGAACCAGAACAGTGCTCCAGGAGCATAATCCGGGGCCTTTTCTCGGCACGGAAAGGCCGTCGTACGCATGGTAACCGGCCGGAAAAATACTTCTTCATTTCTAGCTTGGCTTGCGCGGCGCACCAACACAACAGCCCCCGTGGCCTTGTGCCGATCTGCTCAGATAGGTAGGAGAGTCTCAACTCCAAACTGTCCGTTATCCGCATAAAGAAATCAGGGTGGGTGGGCGGGGTTTGTAGTCTTTTTTGCAGAATAATCGAAGAAGATTAGCATGATGCATGTACATGCGTCAATGGTCTGTGCGGTGCTGGAACAAACCCGCAGCCTACATCCGCCCACAGACTGATAGCTCACTGACGGCTACACATGCTGTTAACAATTGATGGTGCATGCAGTTGTAGTGGAGATAGGATGTTATTCTAACCCCGCAGTTAACAACGCATTCGGTCACGAGCAGACGTTAAGTGTGGATCTGAAAGTCAAGCCAACATAATAGTGAGGGTTCGAACATGGCGCGGGAGACGGTAGATCACCGGCGTAGAGAGGGATACGTGTGTCGTTTTGGGCAGTCGATGACGATACTGCACCCTTTCCTGGGCCAGGTACAATGTCGTGGAATTTTTTGGCGATATGTGGCACACCTACGGGGAAAAGGAATATCGCGTGTGTGCGTGTAGTTCAGAAGGACCAAAAAAACAGCTCCCCTCCCGTGTCGCCCCTAGCCGCCGCGACCCGACCTCCCTCTCCTCTGCTCTCCTCCCTCGCCACTGCCCAGCGACGCCGTCGGGGGAAGCCCGGCCGGTGGGGGCGGCGGCGGGGCCTCTTCTTCCTCCCTCCTCGTGCTCCGCGGCTGGCGCGAGACGGCCGGACGAGTGGGGGCGCCGGGCTTTGGCGGGGCCGGCGGCGTGCTCGGAGTTCGGTTGCCTGGTGGGGACGCGACGTCAAGCGGCGGGCTCGTTTGCGGCGTGGCGGCCGCGGGGGTTCCCGATCTGGGCGGTGGCGTGCTGGCGCGAATCCGGCCCGGTCCTCCTGGGTCCGGCTCCTAGATGGCGGCGGGCGGCGCGGGGCGGTGGCGAAGATCGGTCTTGACCTCGGAGTGGGGTGGTCTACAGCGGCGCTGCTGCGGCCTGGTGGATGTTTGATCCGCGCGCGGAAACGGCGGGTCTTTACGGCGGCGGCTCATCTGCGTCGGACTCAGGTGAGCTCCCTCCCTCTTCTTTGGACTCAGCGACGGGCTCGTCAGGCCGGGGTGGCGCCATGGTGTGGTGGTGCGCGCGAGGCCTGCTGGTGGTGGCAGGGGACTTCGGGAAGGGGCAGGGTGCCCCTCCGTTGCATCTGGCGGCTGCTGCGGGTGGCCGCCGGAGTTCCCCAGCCCCTGATCCGGCCGCCGAGGTCATCGACCATGCCAAGGTGTCGGCTTTGGGGTGGAAGGCGAGCTTCCGCTTCGTTCCGGTTGGCCGCGTTTGTTTGGTGTGTCCTGGTTAAGGGTGGGGCTTGGATGCCATGGAGGCGGCCCGGTTGATGGTAGCCGGGGTGCTCTTGGGCGGAGCACGCAGCTTGTGCATTGTTCGGTCAGCATGGCCGTGTGGGCGGCTTGTTGACCGTGGTGGGTCGTTCACCCAATCCGGTGACGAAGAGTGTTGGCCGGGGTGAAAACCCGTTCTGCTTTGACAGGACGATGACGGCGGCGTTCTAGCGTCGTCCCCTTCTTGAAGGCGCCGTCGCGGCATCTCATTTGTCGTCGGAGTGCTCCGGGGGAAACTCTAATCCTTGAATTGGGCGGTGGCGACACGATGGTGTCGTTCCCTTGCTCAAGGCGCCGCTTTGGAGCTCATTGTACGTCCTACACGGCTTCTCCTCTTCGTGGTGGCCCGCCGACGGTTGACGGCCCCGACATCTTCATAGTAGTGCTTATTGTGTTCATCTGATGTTGGCTAGGAACGACCCCAGCTTAGCTAATCTAAATTCTCATGCTGTTAATAATTGGAGGGACGACCAATCGCCTTGCAGCTATGATGGATGACATGCTGTTGTTGCGGTGGATTCCTGAATATCAAGACCCATGGATAACAATGTATTAGGTCCTTGGTCAAGTTGGGTTTATAAAATATTAAGCAGACATAACAGCCGGGATTGCAACCGTGCAACCACGATGCCGGAGACGAGACGGTCGATCACCGGTGCAGAAGGGAGATAGAGACACGTGTCTTGTTTTGGGGCCTACCACTGACGAGTCTATCATGCTTGGCTCTGGAGTCGTTCCGACCGACATCAGACCGATCTTTTGACGACGTACGTATAGAGGAAAGGGCACCCTTTGTGCACTGTCGTGGAAAATTTTGGCGACAGTAGTAGTACTGCTCCAAGAGTACAATCGATCAGGGACATTTCCGCGGTTTGGAAAGGCGAACACACAGATATGCATTATGCATATGCACGCATATCTTGCAGACGAAGCTGCGCAAGTGCTGTGAGCATCACGGGCCGGCCTAAGGAGATCGCCGCCTGCGTGAAGTCAGAGATGCCAATTCGATTCATCCGTCCTCGGTACTCCTGCTCCGTCGCCCTCGCATGGTATCCCACAAGAAAGAGAAGGGAAAAACGAAGCGATGTAGTGTGCACCACGAATCAAGCCCGGATCGCCGTCATGCAAAAGGCTGCTACGTAACACGAATCTACGACGCGATCTTGCTCTTCTATCCCCCGCACGTGTCGATCTGCTCAGCTGGAAAGTATCAACGCTTAATTGAATATGTTTTTATAGGTGGTGCATGCAAAAACAACGGTCCATGAGGTGCATCACGCACTGATAGCTACATTCCGGCAAGGAATGAGGGAAATAGCCCATTGACCAGCTTGGTTGATCGAAGTTCTCACGCGCCGGTTAATAATGGAGGGTCGGCCAATCGCCCAGCAGATTCCAAGGGCCCCGGCCGACGTACGAACTTGATTAATAACATATGAAAAAGGAGTACTCTGGTGGAGATGGAATGACCCGCAGTTTAAAAATGCATTCGGTCATAATCAGATGTTAGAACTCGAGCCAGCTATACAAAAAGTAGCTAGGGGTTAAAATATGACAGTGAGGATTGCAACCGTGCGTCCGGGCAACGTGACGCCTGAGATGGTGTTCCCAGCAGCAGTAATTAACTAGTAAAAGTGGTGGAGCTTCGTGGGGCCAAAGGGGCCATTGCCCCTATACTTTAAAAAAGCACTTAAGTGTATTTTTAATATTATTAGATTTAAATATCAACGATTTCTCAGAGTTAATGCATAACTTATCTTCTTCGTCCCCTCAACTATGGTTAGCCCCCTCAACAATCGTCATCAAGCTCCGCCACTGCTAGTAAATCAAGTTAAGTGGTGCAGAGCTTAGTCATGTCCATTAACGTGAGATGAAACAAGAAAGTGAAACATGTATTGGCCGCATTTGCATCATGGAAAAATGTGCGCATCTTTCCCTTTTTGTTGGCCTCATCAGGAATCCAACTTTGCACTACCTGATGACGCCTTGCATCAGCAAATTCGCGACCGAATAGAAACACTAGTCCAAAATCTCGGTCGCATCGGAATCTAAAAATCTTGATGAAGAGATAAGGTCGGAACCCTTTTGGCATTCTGAGTAGGCCTACGTGGCATGCATCAACATCATCAATGTCCTGCCGATGAGATGGCTCGACCAAAACCGCCTGTGGCCAAGGACGCGTCAACGTGTGCGAGAGAACCTAACCAAGTGCGTGTGTGCGTGAGCAAGAAGCGTCCCCGGCGAAAAAGGAAAAAAGAAACGACGGTGGTTCGTCCTTGCCTACCTTGGGAGCCAAGGACAAGGAGATTATCTCTGTCAAAAAGGTAGAACTGTAGTCTGTAGGTGGCTACATTGCACGAATATATGTCGAAATCTTTTGCTCTAGCTAGACTACTACAAAGGCACTCATACATGATCAAGCCATGAACGCACACCCCTAGCTCTAGCTGGATCCATCTCCTCTGGTCCCAGCTTTGAAATCATCAGTTCTTTGCCTTGAAAATGAAGGTGAAGGTTTGTATAATACTAGTGGAACGGGAATGAACTCCAAATTCTCATGCATGCATGCGCTGGGCACACTTGCTGTCAACAATGGATGGTCGACCAATAACAGTGTGGATTTGAAGTGCCGGGCTGCGTGTACGAACTGATTAATTACTAATTATAAGGTGATGATGGATGACGTGCAAATAGAGTAGAGATGGAACTTTCATTAGCGTGTATAGCACACAGTTAACAATGCATTCGGTCATGATCAGACGGCAGGACTTGTGAACTAAGGTAGGTTAGTATGTCAACTGGAGTTCTAAAATTCAGCAGATGTACACAATTAGGAGTGCGACGTAGGATACGATCACTGTCCGGTGAAGAGATAGAAACTGCAAGTAAAACCGTGTGCGGCGACGTCGGAGTAATGCAAGAACCCACTTATCGCAGAGTTTGATCATATCGATCAGCGTGAGAAGAAACGCAAAAAAGTGAGCAATCCAAGTGGCCATGTGCGCGTCTTGGCTGACTTGCCTTGAGCGCGCGTCGTCCGGACGGCATCCTCTTTCGCAACCGAACGTCCTGCCTCCCTCTTGCCGGTGCCAAGGGAATTTTCCGGCAGGGTCCAAAATCTCTCTTGAAAAGATGAACCCTAGAAAATACTCGTGCCGATCGCCAACGGATGCGGCAACGTGCGCGAGAGCAGTTAGCGCCCAGCCCAACCCAACCCCAGTGCGTGCGTGGGTAAGAAGCGTCGCCGGAAAAAGAAAGGATGATGATTCGTCGTCCTGGCCGGGGCCGGGCAGATGGGGATGCAGCGGTACCTTGGCAAGCAAGGATTTTTTTTATGTCAAAAAGGCTACGGGGCTACGTACCACGAATTTGTTTCCATGACGCATTCGCACTCTAGCTGCTAGCTCAGCTTCCGCCAAATCAATCTATCGTGCGTGCATCCACTCCATATTGCATTTGCATTCTGCATCGATCTGCCCTGCTGGAAAGTTTCGACCTTGAACACGTAAGTTGTTTTTCATGGAGAGATCGAGTTGGCCGGTGTAGGGTTTGTGTAGAATAATGGTGGTAGGAGAATTGGCGGTGATGCATGCAACATGCCAACGACGGACCATGAGAGAGGACAAAGGTGGCGGAGTCTCTCCAGACTGACAGCTACGTAACTGGCACGAGAAGATTAATACAGTATTGGTCCATCCATCAGCACTAGCTAAATTGTCACGCGCCGAACCGAGTACAAGCGTCCTCTTGCTTGGAACGTTTCATCTGGTCCGCCATTGTTCACATCAATCAACCTAAGGATCAGGGAAGGAGTCAAGGAGACACATAAAAACTGAACATGGATTGCCCATTTAGCCGCATGACCGCGCATAGACTAGGGAGTAATCGTTGCATGCTTGCATCTTGGCTGACTTCAGCAGGTGCGCATTCGGACGGCCTCTTCGATCAGTAGACCTCTCCACCCGGCTGTGTTAGGCCAGCCCATAGGAACACTTGGAAGCAATGACCGGGCTAAACCCACAGCAAGATCCCTTCCGTGTAGACCCGACGCGGCCGTTCCCCATTCCAGGTGCCGGCGGCGGCGCCGTCCATGTGGGGGAGCCACACCCCGGAGACGCGTGCCGCTTCTTCGGACATGCCACCACACCGTACGGCATGTATGAGGGCCCGGTGCGACGCTCCGGTGACATTGATACCCCCCACAGGGCCCCGCCTCGCCTAACCCTGTAGCGTTTGACCACGAGATCAAGCCCTTTGACTTGCCACAGACTGGCTTTGACCAGTAGATCGCTCCACTCGGTTGTGTTAGGTCAGCCCATAGGAACACTCGAGAGCAACTACCGGGCTAAACCCACAGCAAGTTCCCCTTCGTGTAGACCCGACGCGGCCGTTTCCCCTCTCCAGGTGCCGGCAGCGCCGCCGTTTGTGAAGGAGCCACACCCCGGAGACGCGTGTCGCCTCTTCAGACATGCCACCACACCGTACGATATGTATGAGGGCCCGGTGTGACGCTCCGGTGGCATTGCTACCCCCAGGGCCCCCGTCCCGCCTAACCCTGTAATGTTTGACCACGAGATCTAGCCCTTTGACTTGCCACAGACTGACTTTGACAAGTAGAGCTCTCCAGCCGGTTGTGTTAGGTCAGCACATATGAACACTTGGGAGCAACATCCGGGCCAAACCCACAGCAAGATCCCCTCCGTGTAGACCCGACGCGGCCGTTTCCCCCCTCCAGGTGCCGGCGGCGGTACCGTCCGTGAGGGGGCCACATCCCGGTGACGCGTGCCACCTCTTTAGACATGCCACCACACCACCCGGTTGTGGTTGTTCGACCCATAGAAACAATTGGGAGCAACGTCCCTTCCGTATAGACCCGATGAGGCTGTTTCCCCCCTCCAGGTGCTGGCGGCGACGCCATCCGTGAGGGGGGCCACACCCCGGAGACGCGTGCCGCCTTTTCAGACATGCCACCACACCACCCGGTTGTGGTAGGTCAGCCCATAGAAACAACTAGGAGCAACGTCCCCTCCGTATAGACCCGATGCGGTTGTTCCCCCCTCCAAGTGCCGGCGGCGGCGCGTCCGTGAGGGGGGCCACACCTCGGAGACGCGTGTCGCCTTTTTGGACATGCCACCATACCACCCGGTTGTGGTAGGTCAACCCATAGAAACAACTGGGAGCAACGTCCCCTCCGTATAGACCCGATGCGACTATTTCCCCCCTCCAGGTGCCGGCGGCTGCGCCGTCCATGAGGGGGCCCACACCCCGGACGTCAGAGGATCACACTCCGGAGACGCGTGCCGGGCGTTTGCAACCGCCACAACACTTCTGTCGGCACATAGCTGTTTTTCAATTTAATAAAATATAAGGACCTATATTCAAAAAAAACAAGACGACACATTATTAACATACTCGAAATAAATACAAGCTACATGTATATTCATAATCTGTGGAAAAAATTTCACCAAATCCATAAATAATGTATGTATGTTTGTATATACGCATGGTACATGTAAGTTAATTAAATAATAATACATGAAAAAACATATAACTAGTGGCAGGGGTAGCTGCCTCGGCATAGCTGCGACAGGGGTAGGATGCCGGCGCGCCGCGGATCGATGACGTGGCAGCTATGCCGACGGCAGCCGTCGGCATAGATGCTGGTCGATGTGCTTCGGATCGATGACGCGGTGTGCAAATCTATGACGAAGACCGTCCGTCTCTACTATCGCATAGTTTCAACGGCGTTACTCGTCGGTTACGAGAGGGGTTGCCGGGCCCACAGCTATGCCGACGGCGGCTGTAGGCGTACGCGTAGGTAGGCCGACGGCGTGTCTGTGCCGACGGGGGCCGTCGGCATACATAAGGGTCGCCCAACGGCCTGGACCTGGCTGTCGGCATAGCCGAAAGTAGGCCGACGTGGGCCGTCGCCGTATCTTCGAGCCCTGTTCCGGTAGTGAGTGTGCGCCTGCATAAGCAAGAACCATCGCCGGGCGAAAAATGAAACGATGGTGATTCGTCCTTGGGAGCCTACCTTGCGAGCCAAGCACATTATCGCCGTCAAAAAGCAAAAGGTAGAACTGTAGGTGGGTACATAGCACGAGAATCTAGACTAAAGGCACGCATGCATCAAGCCATGAACGCAACAATATCCCTAGCTGGATCCATCTCCTCCGTTACCATCTTTGAGCTCCTCCGTCCTTTGCCTTGAAAATGAAGGTGAAGCTTTCTACAATAATGATGGAACGGGAATTAGTGTGATGATGCATGTAAAAACAACGGTCTATGGGAGAACAAGCTAGTTATTGTGGAGAAATATATAGTAATTAACCAGCTCTAAATTCTCTTTAGCAACCGAAACGTCATGCCTCCCTCTTGCCGGTGCCTTGGGTATTTTGTGGCAGAGTCCAAAATCTCTCTTGAAATGATAAACCCCAGAAGATACTCGTGCCGATCGCCAACGGACGCGGCAACGTGCGCGAGAGCAGCTAGCGGCGAACCCAACCCAACCCCAGTGCGTGCGTGCGTGCATAAGAAGCGTGGCCGGAAAAAGAAAGGATGATGATTCGTCGATGGCCGGACCGGGCCGGGCAGATGGGGACACAGCGGTACCTTGGCAAGCAAGGATATTTTTACGTCAAAAAGGCTACGGGGCTACGTACCACGGATCTATTTTCATGACGCAGCACTCTAGCTGCTACCTCAGCTTGCGCCGAATCAATCTATCGTGCGTGCATCTGACGTGAGAAAAATCGCCAGTCGCACTCCCAACTCCTCATTTATCGTCGGTTCAGGCCGTAATAATAGCCGGCGAACCTAAGCCAAACCAAGCCCCCTATGGGGCGCCGGGCGAAATGAAAAGGCATGTGGACCCGCGCTGTCAGCGACACCGGGCATATTCCCGCCCTTTTGCCCCTTCTTTCCCTCCATTTCCCCCATTGCTTCCCCCTTATTCCCCCACCATTTCCACCATTTCTCCTCATCAGACCAGTCGCCATGCCGCCTAAGAAATATGTTGCTCCTCGCATCGCCGCCGCCGATGCCACACGACCGAAGCAGAGGAAGCCGAGGGCGCCGATGGCAAGACCACCGGGCGTGTCCAACGTTGAGTGGAGGGCGGACGTTCAACGCCTTGAAGCGGTCACCGCCGACAGGCGAAACAGGCTCATCGTCAAGAGGGCCAGGGACACGCCGGTGGCGGAGCAGGCAGAGGCGTCTCGCGCGGGGATGATGAACCTGCAGGCAGATGGTATTTGATCTCCGGAAAAGTTTCAGAATATACTGGATATTTACCGGATCATCGGAAGGGGTTCCGGGAGACCCTAGGAAGTTATTGGGCCAAAGGGGCCAACGGAGGGAGCACACCAGCCCACAAGGGGGCTGGCGCGCCCACCTCCTACTCGTCGGCCGTCTAGGAAAGAAAGGGGGGCGCCCAAGGCAGGGCAACCACCGCCCCCCCCTGCCATCTCCGCCACCCCTAAAGAAGGAAAGTGGGGCGCCTAGTACAGGAGACGAGGGCAGCCGCCGACCCCCTTGGGGGCGCGCCTAGGCAGCCTCTCCCCCCCATCCACCTATATATATGAGAGGAGGGGAGGGGCACACCACACACCATGAATCCCCAAGCCGTGTGCGACGCCCCCTCTCCCTCTAGTTCATCCTTCGTCCAAAACCGTTGTGCTTGGCGAAGCCATGCAGAAATAGTTTCACCACGCCGTCATCATGCCGTAGTCCTGCTGGAACTCATCTACTACTTCGCCCCTCTTGATGGATCAAGAAGGCGAGAACGTCATCGAGTTGAACGTGTGCTGAACGCGGTGGTGCCGTGCGTTTGGTGCTTGATCGGAACGGATCTTGAAGGTGTACGACTACGTAAACCGCGTTGATAAATGCTTCTGCTTACAGACCTACAAGGCTATGCATCTCCATGGATAGATTTTGCATGTGCGTAGAATTTTTTGTTGTTTTCCATGCAACGTTCCCCATCGGCTTTACCTGTGACAGCATTTTAGTTTCTTTCTCACGTGTGCATCATATAACAACTTTATCAAGAATTGCATGTTTGTGCTATCCATATGCAAAATGTATGTGCTATCCATATGCGAAAAGGAAACTGAAAGGGTCGTTCCCCTACCTGGCATCACCTACTCCATTTTAGTGTTATTGTTTCAGACAGCAAATTGCATGTATAGCTATTCCCTGCTTAGTCTCCATTTTAGTCTTATTGTTTCAGTCAGCAAATTGCACGTACAATTATTCCCCTGCTTAGTCCGATCCAATAACAATACTTAGTACACGAATAGCAGCTCAAGCAGCAAACGTTTAAAGCTCTCAAAGGTTATAGATATGAATGAGATATCGACGGCCTCCTCCTCCGAGGACCGGCGGACGCAATAAATATACTGTCATGGAACTGCCGGGGTGGGGGGGGGGGGGGAACCGCCGGACAGTTCGTGAGGTATTGGCCCTCTCAAAAGCCAATAACCCCAAGTTAGTCTTTCTTTCCGAGACTAGACAAGAAGCAAGGAAAGTTGAAAAACTGAGATAGAGACTTGGTCTAACGGATTCCATGGCGTGAGTAGTGATGGTAGAAGAGGTGACTTGGCCTTGTCTTTATCTGTAACACTACTGGAAGCTTGCAATCCTTCATTGATGTTAGAATTGTGGATGTGGGATCCAGTACGTCTTGGAGAGGTACTTCCGTTTATGGAGACCCTAGAGTGAAAAACAGACAGCGCATGTGGGATCACTTATGCCGCCTCTGTGTGAAAATGCAACTATCCCTAGGTGGTTTTGGTAATTCCTAACAACATATAGCTCATTGAGCTAACACTATTTCTAGATAAATATTTCAGGAAAAGCTCAATGAAGGGCATGGCATGGATGAGAAAAATGGACCCCTCAAAATGATAAGGATAAAAGGATTGGCTCAAGCTCAAAGCTCAAGACTCTACATTTTATATTTTAGCGATCCAAGATTACATTGAGTCTATAGGAAAAGCCAATACTATCAAGGAGGGATGAGGTGTTGCTTAATGAAGTTCTTGCTTCATAGTGCTTAGTGATATGCTCCAAAACCCTCAACTACTTTCTCACATCCACATATGACCTAAACCAAAAGTCAAACTCGGCCCCACCGATTCTTTCTATCTGGCGCCACCGAGTTCAGATGTCATAGCCACTGCTACAAACCCTAGGCAAATCGGTCTCACCGATAGGGATCTCAGTCTCACCGAGATGGGATTGTAATCTCTCTGTTTCCCTTCGTAACGTTTCGGTACCACCGAGATGAGCGATCGATCCCACCGAAATTGCAATGTAAACTCTCTGTTTCCCTTTCGTAACATTTCGGTCCCACCGAAATGAGCGAACCGGTCCCACCGATTTACCTTACCAACTCTCTGGTTAGCTTATTACCAAAATCAGTCTTACCGAGTTTGTGTAATCGGTCTCACCGAGATTACATTATGCCCTAACCCTAACCATATCGGTCCTACCGAGTTGCATGTCGGTCCCACCGAAAATCCTAACGGTCACTAGGTTTACTGAATCGGTCAGACCGAGTTTCTTAATTCGGTCCCACCGAGATTGGTAAATTGTGTGTAACGGTTAGATTTTGTGTGGAGGCTATATATATCCCTCCACCTCCTTTTCATTCTGGAGAGAGCCATCAGAACAAACCTACACTTCCAACTTACATTTTATGAGAGAGAACCACCTACTCATGTGTTGAGACCAAGATATTCCATTCCTACCATATGAATCTTAATCTCTAGCCTTCCCCAAGTTGCTTTCCACTCAAATCTTCTTTCCACCAAATCCAAATCCTGTGAGAGAGAGTTGAGTGTTGGGGAGACTATCATTTGAAGCACAAGAGCAAGGAGTTCATCATCAACACACCATTTGTTACTTCTTGGAGAGTGGTGTCTCCTAGATTGGCTAGGTATCACTTGGGAGCCTCCGACAAGATTGTGAAATTGAACCAAGGAGTTTGTAAGGGCAAGGAGACCGCCTACTTCGTGAAGATCTACCGCTAGTGAGGCAAGTCCTTCGTGGGCGACGGCCATGGTGGGATAGACAAGGTTGCTTCTTCATGGACCCTTCTTGGGTGGAGCCCTCCATGGACTCGCGCAGCCGTTGCCCTTCATGGGTTGAAGTCTCCATCAATGTGGATGTATGATAGCAGCACCTATCGGAACCACGTCTCAGAAATCACCGTGTCTCCAAATTGCGTTTGATTTCTCCAAACCCTTCCCTTTACTTTCTTGCAAGTTGCATGTTTTACTTTCTGTTGCTCATATACTCTTTGCATGCTTGCTTGAATTGTGATAAGATTGCTTGACTTGTGCTAAGTTTGGTAAAATGTGCCAAAGACTAAAATTGGGAAAAAGCTTAAGTTTTTATTTGGTCAAGTAGTCTAATCACCCCCCCTCTAGACATACTTCCGATCCTACAAGTGGTATCAGAGCCTTGGTCTCCATTTGCTTTGATTTCCATAGCTTTTGGTGGTCATAGCCTTGGTTTCACAACCTAGGAGAGTATGGCGTCTAGCGAGGGAAACTACCACCATAGAGGTCCTTACTTTGATGGTACTAATTTTGCTAGTTGGAAGCATAAGATGAAAATGCATATTCTTGGACATAACCCCGCCGTTTGGGCTATTGTGTGTATTGGCTTGCAAGGTGAATTCTTTGATGGGAGAGAACCAAACCGTGAAGCTAGCGCGGATGAGTTGAAAATGCTGCAATACAATGCTCAAGCTTGTGATATCCTCTTCAACGGATTTTGCCCCGAAGAATTCAACAAAATCAGCCGTCTTGAGATTGCAAAGGAAAATTGGAATACTTTGATCGACATGCACGAAGGAACCGACTCCATCAAGGAATCCAAGTTGGATGTGCTTCAAAGTCAACTTGACAAGTTCAGAATGAAGGATGGTGAAGGCGTCGCTGAAATGTACTCTAGGCTTGCTCTCATCACAAATGAGATTGCCGGCTTAGGAAGTGAAGAGATGACCGATAAATTCATCATCAAGAAGATCCTAAGAGCCTTGGATGGAAAATGTGATACCGTGTGCACATTGATCCAAATGATGCCCAATTACAAGAATCTCAAGCCAACAGAGGTCATTGGAAGAATTGTTGCTCATGAGATGTCACTCAAGGATAAGGAGGAGCTGCACAACAAGTCAAGTGGTGCTTACAAAGCCTCATCAGAAGCTCCCACATCATCAAGTGAGAAACAAACCTTCAATGAAGAATTGAGCCTAATGGTGAAGAACTTCAACAAATTCTACAAGAGTAGAAGCAAGGAAAGAAGTTCCAAGTCAAGGTCCTACAATGGTAAAAGATCTTCTAATCGAGAGTGCAATTGCTACAATTGTGGAAGACCCGGTGAGGGAGTCCCGGATTAGGGGGTGTCCGGATAGCCAGACTATGACCTCCTGGACTATGAAGATACAAGATTGAAGACTTCGTCCCGTGTCCGGATGGGACATTCCTTGGCGTGGAAGGCAAGCTTGGCGATACGAATATGTAGATCTCCTCCCATTGTAACCGGCTCTGTGTAACCCTAGCCCTCTCCGGTGTCTATATAAACCGGAGGGTTTTAGTCCATAGGACGAACGACAATCATACCATAGGCTAGCTTCTAGGGTTTAGCATCTCTGATCTCGTGGTAGATCTACTTTTGTATTACCCATATCATCAATATTAATCAAGCAGGAGTAGGGTTTTACCTCCATCGAGAGGGCCCGAACCTGGGTAAAAACATCGTGTCCCTTGTCTCCTATTACCATCCGCCTAGACGCACAGTTCGGGACCCCCTACCCGAGATCTGTCGGTTTTGACACCGACATTGGTGCTTTCATTGAGAGTTCCGCTGTGCCGTCGCCATCAGGAAGGATGCCGCATCCCGTCTTTAAAGACGATGCTGTTGCCAAAGGAGCTTTGGCTATCGGCCAAACTCTCTGGCTAGGCGGTTTTCTTATGACCGCCTGTTCGGCCACCGCGCCGACGATGACTTCTCGGGTCATCGAAAACAATCTCCACCTCAACTCGGAATTCGCCGAGCAGTTAGATCCGATGGAGCTCTCTTCCTTAAACGAGCTCTTGAATCGCATCGCCGCCCTGGGAGTCACTACAGACTACGATCAGATTGGGCTTAAACCCGATCCGAAAGAGATTGACTCTCCCAGGTCACCCACCATGTCGCAGTGGTGGAGGAACAATGCGGCGAATCTTCACCCATCTTAAGGACCAGATATGTCCGGATTCCCGATCCCTGCAAGCCGGATACCCGCGGAGGGGAGGACGTCACTCAAGCCCTGAACCTAAAGTCAGGCAGCGGGCCAGATTCATTGGACAACATCCAAGAACCTAAGCTTCCGAGTTCGGAAACTCCTTGGACCCTGAGCCTCAGATCGGGCGAGGTTCCAGATTTAACTCCACCCGCCCACCCAAACATAAGGGATCTATCCCAAATTCGGCAAGAGCCCACGGAAACAGTACACCATTACTGGGCCAGATTCCTACTGGTTATGAACAGGATAGAGGCCTACCGCGAGGAGGATGCAATTTCATTCTTCTGCAATAATTACACGGACATCGGAATCCTCAACGCCATAAGTTGCCGTGAAATTACACGCTTCGCTGACTTGGCATCCATAGTAAGAAAATACTGTGCGATGGAAAGTGTCCGGAAAACCGAAATAAAATTCCGGGACGATCCAGCCCTGAATACAACCCCAGTCCGAAATAAAACGGTGCATTATCGCCAGGCACCTGGGTCAAACACCAAAAATAAAAAACCCTCTATAGGGCATGGAACCGTACTGGAGGGATGGCTCAATGGACCCTGTAAAATTCATAGTACAGAGGGCGCCACACTAACTCACAGCCTTGGAGCATGTTGGATACTCCGGCAGGTGGCCAGAAGTGGCAAGGAGCTTTTAACTCCAGAATTCACATAGCACCATCCAAGGGATACCGGTACGGTATTAACAGTCTTTGAGACTTTCGCATCAAATAATATGCGGAAACGAACACTCCACAGCCTTGCCGAAGTCTACCAAGTAGCAAAAATAAACCCATGGAGTGACACGGCTATTACCTTTAATGCCAGTGATGAACCTAAATTCTGAACAGCCCGAGCACTAGCAGCATTGTTCCTCAGTCCAATAGTGGACGGCTTTCAACTTACCAAGGTACTCATGGACGGTGGCAGCGGATTGAACCTCATTTACGAGGAAACCCTTCGAAAAATGGAAATAGACTAGAGCCGCATTGAGCGAAGCAACACAACCTTTAGAGGAATAATCCCCAGTCAGGAAGCGTGCTGTACAGGAAAAATCACACTGGATGTGGTGTTCGGCACGCCGGATAATTACAGATCCGAGGAGGTCACGTTTCAAGTGGCCCCATTCAGCAGCGGATACCATGCTCTATTAGGGCGAGAGGCATTCACAATTTTTCAAGCTATACCCCATTACGGGTACATGAAGCTCAAAATGCCCGGACCCAACGGGATCATCACTCTTGCTAGTGACCCAGACATAGCACTCCGCGCCAAAAACAAGACAGCCGCACTGGCCCTTGAGGCACTATCTGAAGCCCTAGCGGCCGAAGAACTGACTGCGATGCGCTCCACGGTGAACAGGGACGACGTGATACTCGATAAAAGATCCAAGTCCACCTCCTTTAAACCGGTGGACGAAATAGTCAAATTCCAAGTCCATCCAACGGACCATACAAAAACGGCCTCCATCGGGGCACAATTAAACCCTGATTTAGACGCCGCACTACGAGAATTCCTACGCGAAAATTGGGACATTTTTGCCTGGCACCCTTCAGACATGCCAGGAATCCCACGCAGGCTGGCCGAGCATAGCCTAAACATCCTAAAAGGATTCAAGCCTGTCAAGCAGGCTCTTCGGCGTTTCTCTGAACCTAAGAGACAAGCCATGGGAGAGGAGCTAGCCAAACTACTGGATGCCGGATTCATCAGAGATATAAAACATCCGGATTGGCTAGCAAACCTGGTGATGGTACCAAAGAAGGACAAATCCTGGTGCCTATGCGTCGATTTCAAGGACCTCAACAAGGCTTGCCCAAAGGATCCCTTCCCCCTCCCCCGCATCAATCAAATTATCGATGCCACCGCAGGACACGGTTCATTGTGTTTCCTCGATGCATACTCCGGCTACCATCAATTTAAGATGGCAGAGCCAGACCAAGTCGCAACGGCATTCATCACCCCATACGGCCCATTCTGCTTCAACACAATGCCTTTCGTGCTCAAAAACGCCGGCGCAACATATCATCGCATGATTCAGACATGTCTGGCAAACCAGATCGGCAAAACAGTGGAGGCATACGTAGATGACGTGGTCGTCAAAACCAAGCATAGTTAAACTCTAGTAGACGACTTGAGGCTCACATTCGATAACCTCTGGACATATGACATCAAGATTAATCCGGAAAAATGCGTTTTCGGCGTACCAGTCGGAAAGCTCTTGGGCTTCATTGTATCCGGTAGAGGAATTGAAGCAAACCCAGCTAAGATCCGAGCTCTGTCACAATTGGACATTCCAAAAGACCTCAAACAGATACAAAAATTGACTGGATGCGTGGCGGCTCTAAGCCGCTTTATCTCCCGCTTGGGAGAAAAGGCATTACCCCTTTATCGCCTCCTCCGGCGCACCGAACACTTCGAGTGGAAGGATGCCGCCATGGCCGGACTCGAAGAAATAAAAGCCATGTTGGCAACAAACCCGGTCCTGGCCGCGCCTAACATCGGCGAACCAATATTATTATACATTGCGGCAACTCATCAAGTTGTAAGCGCAGTGCTCGTCGTCGAACGAGAAACGGACGGACACAAACTCCCCCTTCAAAAACCAGTTTACTACGTGTCCACTGTCCTCACTCCATGCAAGTCACGGTACCCGCATTATCAAAAGATAGCGTACACAATGTTTATGGCATCCCGGAAGCTGCGACACTACTTTCAAGAGTGTTCAATAACAGTAGCCTCCGAAGTACCCCTTGACGATATTATAAACAACCGCGACGCGATGGGCCAGATTGCCAAATGGGCCATTGAGCTCCTCCCATTTGACATAACCTACAAGCCACGACGAGCCATCAAGTCGCAAGTTTTGGCCGACTTCGTCGCCGAATGGACTAAAGCCGAACTCCCTAAAGAGTACGTCACATATTCCAATTGGGTCATGCACTTCGACGGCTCCAAAATGTTAGCTGGTCTGGGGGCTGGCGTCGTTTTGAGGTCCCCAACAGGAGATACAGTTCAATACGTACTCCAGATAATGTATACAGACTCCAATAACGCAGCCGAGTACGAGGCCCTTCTACACGGTCTCCGGATGACAGTCTCCATGGGCATTCAACGCCTAGAGGTGCGTGGGGATTCGTACCTCATGATATCCCAAATAAATGGAGACTTTGATGCCAAGGATCCGAAAATGGCAGCTTATCGCAACGCCGTCCTAAAAATGTCAGCTCGGTTCGAAGGGCTCGAATTTCACCATATAGCCCGGGAAAACAATGAGGCAGCAGACGTTTTGGCACGCATCGGCGCAAAGCGCGATGCAGTCCCCCCCAACATTTTCTTGGAGAGGCTATTCAAGCCATCCGTATCATGGGAAGGGGAATCCGGAAATAACAGCCCGGACCCAGCCGCACCGCCTGACACCGAACATTCTGACACAACGGGAGGCTCTGCCAACGAAGTAACATCCTCAGCCCACGTAATAATGGCAGTCATTGCCCTGTGGACAGAACCATTCCTAGCCTACTTAACTAGGCAGGAACTTCCCGAGGACCAAAACGAGGCACGCTGCCTAGTGCGGCGATCTAAAGCCTATAAAGTCCACGAAGGAGAGCTTTATAAGAAAAGCACCACCGGAGTCCCTCAAAGGTGTATCTCCGAAGAGGAAGGGCGGAACCTTCTGGCTGAAATTCATGCCGGACTCGGCGGGCACCATGCCGCAGCCCGGGCCCTTGTAAGCAAGGCCTTCCGTACTGGATTTTATTGGCCAACGGCCCGGGCAGATGCTCAGGACTTAGTCCAACGATGCGTCGGTTGCCAATTATTTGCTAACCAAAGCCATATGCCACCCACCGCCCTCCAAACTATATCCATCACCTGGCCCTTTGCGGTCTGGGGGCTTGACATGGTTGGACCCCTTAAAGAGGGAACCCACAAGCAAAAATACTTACTGGTCATGGTGGACAAATTCACCAAATGGATAGAGGCAAAGCCTGTTAAGACGGCCGAATCCGGACCAGTGATAGACTTCATATCAGGGGTCGTACACCATTACGGCGTCCCCCACAGCATCATCACTAATAATGGCACGAACTTTACGGCCGACGAGTTAAAACTCTGGTGCAAAAACATGGGCATCAAGCTCGACTACACTTCAGTCTATCACCCACAAACTAACGGTCAAGTCGAGCGAGCAAATGGTCTAATCATGAGCGGCATCAAACCCAGACTAGTGTAGTCCCTCAAGGAATCTAACATGCACTGGGTAGAGGAGCTCGACTCCGTACTCTGGGGGCTGCAGACCACGCTGAATTGCACTACCGGATTCACACCATTCTTTATGGTATACGGCGCAGAGGCAGTTCTGCCCTGCGACATAATTCATGACTCACCCCGCGTGTGCATGTATGAAGAAAGAGAAGCCGTACTCGATCGGCAGGACAGTTTGGATGCCTTGGAGCAGGAGCGCGACGTGGCAAAAGCCCGTTCCGCATTCTATCAACAGCAGGCTTGAAGATCTCAAAGCAGAGAAGTACGGGCCAAACTTACAATGTTGGCGAATTAGTTCTACGCCTGCCAGACAAGAAAAAGGACAAACTCAAGCCCAAATGGGAAGGTCCCTTCATAATCGACCAAGTCCCGACTGGCGGAGCGTACCGTCTGTGAAATGCATCGGATAACCGACTCGAACTGAACCCATGGAACGCAGCCCGTCTACGAAGATTCTACGCCTAGCGCCGGACTCTGTGTGCGTCTCCTTCCTCTATCCATTTTTTACATATTAGCTGTCTTATATTTCTCTCCTTCTCCCTCCTTTTCTCTTACAGCCTTTGAGGGCTCGTTTGCGCCATGTTTGCAAACAATTGATGCGCCATCCGCGCTCATTATACCTGGGGGCTTCTTTAACAGAAGCTTGTTTCCTGGCTCCTGTGCTTAGCCCTACATTCCCGATTGTTCGGCTAGGCGGTAAAGGGAGCACCTCTGCGATTGTTACTGCCGGGTCAGCCGGATGTGTACCTCAGACTGGGTGGAGCCGAAAGCTAGCGTTCTTAAGGGAATATTCGGTTGGTGAACTAAAAGATGATTTTTTACCTCGTTTATTTATCCGCCCCCAGATGCTTTTCTGCTTTTTTCGCAGTCCGGACATGCACTTTAGGGCATGCCTCCCAGGGAAAGGAACCCCTAACAGAACTATTCTCCCTGGAAGATGTTTCTTACTAACCATGTAATATAACATAACTAGTTGGGCACTTGTCTGATAAAGCACTAATGACCCCTACGCCTGGTCTCCACGCATGCCCCGGTTCTTACATAACTGAGAGGGTATTCGGACACACTCCAGACAATCGGTTCCCGAGGTCGAAGCGAAAAGGTCCGCCATGAAAAACGATCTACAATCCGGCTAGAAGGCATTTTACATGTCATTTTAAATCACACAGTCAATTTGACTGGGTATATTCCTCTTCAATACCATCCAATAGGCTGTCTAGTTTACAGTCCTATTGGGAATATTTGGCGGCCAACTCTACCTGGCCGTACACTAAACTGACAGGGATCTCCTTCCCATCGGGCCCTACAGGTCCGACCTCGGCCATGTGGTTTGGGTCAGCCTTCGTGTACCGCGTCTTCACCATGGCCCAGGCCTCCCTGGCGCCTTGACGGCAGGCCGCTATCTTCCATAATCGGAAGCGCCGCCGAGCTCCCTCACTACAAGAAATATGTCAACTAGTGACCTTTTGTCAGTGACCCTGGAAGAATTGGTCATAGATCTATGACCATTTGAGACCAATTGGTCAAAAGCTGTTCGGGGGGCTCCAAACCCTAAACCATTGCGACCATTTTGGTTAGAAAGGTCGTAATTTCCTTACACCAAATGGTCACAGAGCAAACAGGGCTGGCCGCTGCCTTATTTCTAGTTGTTAACGACCAAAATAGATGGTCATAGCCTTGTAGATTGTGGTTGGTTGTGATGACTAGGCGCCACCTCATCAGTTTTGCCTATGTGTCATGTCCATGTGGCAGTTTTTGCCCTAGGTTGTGAAGCAACCTATATTTCTGTCATTCCAAAAATTCCCAAAAAAATCTCATAAATTGTTTGGATCATATCTTCATCAAATATGTCAAAAACCTTCCTTGCCTAGTTCAAAAATAACTCAACAATATTCATTTTCCTATTCTGTTCAGAGCAGCACTTTTTGAAGGAAGTGTTATTTATATATTCTTGATTTCCCTAAAAATTTGTGAAGACGGTCTTCTTAGTAACTGATCATCCTCAGCCAAAACTCATGCCCATTAGCCATGTGCATTTCCCGTACCGCAAATCAAACACTTGGCTGCTTATTCATGTTTTAGCATTGATCGGTCTCCTCATGAGAATCTTATGTTATAATTTTCTTCCTAGCATCTACCTGGGGAGTGAACAACCCACTAGACATGCTTAGGCCTCCCAGAACGCATGGCAACACCACGGTCACGCGGCGACCACGCGGCGGGCATGCGAGCTTATGCGCTCTAGAGTTGGGGCCCTCAGCCACCGTCCAAACCTCGATGTATCGCCATCAAACCATGTATTTCTGATTAAATAGATACTTATTTACCTAGAAATGATTTTTGGAAAAAATAAATAGCAAACTATGAGGCACCTGCAGTTCAAATTTGACCCGTTTCCAGCTGAATCGACGGGAATTTGTCTTTTTCACCAGAGGTGGATCAAAACTTTTGACACCCAACCATTTTGTCAATTGTGCATTAAACATGGCCTAGTATTTTATAAAATTTATTTGGTCCATTTTTGCAATAATTATTTGGTAGTTCCTTCACAAAAAAACCTCCTTTTGGGCACTCGGAAAATGGAAAATGAATTTTCCGTGCAAAGAAAATGAAAACTTCCTTAGGCAACATTGTTTGGAATTCCAAGATGCACCCTTGTGCACAATATGAGATCATTTGAACAAACTATGCCATGAATGTGGCCATAAGATTGATCATTTGGCTTGAAAGCCATGAATCTTCACGCATGATAGCTCATTTCTGGGAACACTTTTTTTAAATAATTACCATATTACAAGTTTATTATTTTTCCTGGAAACTTGGTCACATATAATGACATAATGCGAAGGTTTTCCAATTTTTTGATTTTTTTGAATTTTTTATGCCCGCTTCAAAATGCGGTCAAAACGGTGGGCTTGACCGTTCCTAGCTAGTTGTTGAATCTTGGAAAATTTTGGTATTTCTATGATAAAATAGATACTTATGTACCTATAAATGATTTTTGGAAAAAATAAATAGCAAACTATGAGGCAGCTGCAGTTCAAATTTGACCCGTTTCCAACTGAATCGACGGGAATTTGTCTTTTTCACCAGAGGTGGATCAAAACTTTTGACACCCAACCATATTGTCAATTGTGCATTAAACATGGCCTAGTATTTTATAAAATTGATTGGGTCCAATTTTGCAACAATTATTTGGTAGTTCCTTCACAAAAAAACCTCCTTTTGGGCACTCGGAAAATGGAAAATGGATTTTCCGTGCATAGAAAATGAAAACTTTCTTAGGCAACATTGTTTGGAATTCCAAGATGCACCCTTGTGCACAATATGAGATCATTTGAACAAACTATGCCATGAATGTGACCATAAGATTGATCATTTGGCTTGAAAGCCATGAATCTTCACGCATGATAGCTCATTTCTGAGAACACTTTTTTAAAATAATTACCGTATTACAAGTTTATTATTTTTCCTGGAAACTTGATCACATATAATGACACAATGCGAAGGTTTTCCAATTTTTTGATTTTTTTGAATTTTTTATGCCCGTTTCAAAATGCGGTCAAAACGGCGGGCTTGACCGTTCCTAGCTAGTTGTTGAATCTTGGAAAACTTTTGGTGTTTCTATGATAAAATAGATACTTATGTACCTATAAATGATTTTTGGAAAAAATAAATAGCAAACTATGAGGCAGCTGCCGTTCAAATTTGACCCGTTTCCAACTGAATCGACGGGAATTTGTCTTTTTCACCAGAGGTGGATCAAAACTTTTGACACCCAACCATTTTGTCAATTGTGCATTAAACATGGCCTAGTATTTTATAAAAATGATTTGGTCCAATTTTGCAACAATTATTTGGTAGATCCTTCACAAAAAACCCTCATTTGAGGCACTCGAAAAATGGAAAATGATTTTTTGTGCAAAGAATATAAAAAATCCCTTTGTCGATACTATTTACTATTCCAAGATGTAAACTTTTGCAGAGTATAAAGAACTCATTTTTAACAAATATAAATAATATAAAGAATATCGTTTGAACAAATATTTGGTAGGTCTTTTACAAAAAAGAACTCATTTTGAGCACTAAAAAATGGAAAATGATTTTTTCATGACCTATTTAAAAGGTCATAAAGTTTGTTTCGTTCTGATTGGTCTATAAGCATATCACGCTGATCACGCATCAACCACCGTCGGATGCTTCCGAATCCAACGGCCCAAACCCACCCGAGCCGAAACCCTAGGTCTGTCCTCATGGACATTTTCCACCCCCCGCCTACATTCTTTCTTACTTTCTCTCCCTCCCCCTCAGATCCTCTCCCCTCTCCCCCGTGTAGCGAACCCTAGCCCCTCTCTCCCCCGCACACCACCTCCTCCCTTCCAGATCGTAGCCGCCACCTCCTCCTTTCTAGATCGCCACCTCCACCTACCTGCCGTCCATGGCCTCCCCCACTCCCTTCTCCCCCGCGAGCCCTCTCTCCCTTCCTCCCACAACTCCTCTGCTCCACTCGATTCCGGTGAGTTGAGGCGGCTCTCGCCGGCGCGCAGTACACCCCGGGCTCCCCTCATGCAGTGCTTCCCCCCTCCTGTCAGATCCGTCTCTCGCACCCTCTAGTGCAAGCCCGCAACCTCACCCGTGGCTACGGTTTCGGCCGCCACTTTAACTTCGTTGGGATCTACCACATGCGACGACGGCGACGCCAGAGGTGGCTGGACCTGGAGCTCATCTCCTCCATGGTGTCGGCTTCCAGACCGCCTGGTGGTCCATCTTCCAAGGTCATGTGCTTCTTCTCTAGTTCTGGTTTCTAGTTCATGTTCCCCTGCTTGCGATCTGACTCTCGTTGTTGTTCATGTTGTTGTTGCAGCCATCTGGGGGGCTTCTTCCTGTTCCTGGGCCTTGCCGTCGCCGGCCAGATGGAGTGGCGGCTGGCCGGAGCAGCCGCGGTGCCGGAGTTCATGGCGATGGTGATGACGTCCGCCAACGCGTCGTCGCTGGTGACCAACAACAGTTCGGTAAGAAAACAAAAACTCCTTCCTCACTCGACGACTAATCCGCCCGCATCTTCACTGAGATGGGTCAGAACAGACTACTAGCAATTCTAGTACTAATCGATTCGTATCTTTACTCGCTGGGTCGTCGCTGCACGATGGAGTAGTATATAGACTGAGGAGAATTCTTCAAGCTGACCTACTCTGTTCCTCTATAAAATCCAAGTGGAGCAGTATCATAAATTGGCCAAAAAATAATTAGTTGGACACCTTAGTAGTTCATAGGCCATTAGCCCCTGCTTGCTTTTTTTGCTGCACAATGCTCAGCCTGACTGACAATAATTGACCAACCAGGACCTCCTTTTCTTCAATGGCTAGCAGAAGCTTTCACTTCTAAGAATGACAGTAGTAGGAAGAATCATTGTAGTCAAGTGACCAAAATATCTATTTTATTGTGCTGAACTTTGTTGTTACCTGGAAGTTGCAGTCCTTGACTGTTCTCATGATGTTGTACAGGAGGCCCTTGTGGTCACCACTGGAGGGGCTGGAGCTTGGCGGATGACGGGGGCCTGGACGGTGGCTATTTCTGCAGCAGGATGATAGCTTAAATTTTGTAATTTTGCACATGAAGCTTCAGTATTTTAGCACATGAAGCTTCTGCTACTGTTATTCTTGTCATGAATCTTCCACCATTTTTCAGTAGCTTAAATTTGACTTGGTGTAGTAATCTTGGTGCTTAGTGCTGCTTGTATCTCATGCTAATTGTTGCATGAGTAGTTTCAGTAGTTTTATAACAGCAGCAGTAGAACAAATTTAATTGAATTCAATTAAAATTTCCAGAATCTCTTCTTGATCTGTAATGTGTGTAGAGTAAGTAATTAAAGATAGGCTTGCTGTTAGTAGTAGAGTAAGTAATTAAGTCCTGTTATTTACTGTAAGACTTGCTGTTTAGCAAGGCTTGAGTAATTTAGTGTACTGCATCTATAGTTTCAACTGAAATTTTTATCATGCTACTGTGACATCTACTGAAAGTTTCAAACAAATGAAAGGAGTACTATCGTTACAAATGGAGCCTACAAATTCTGTACATCTATTGTACTCATTTTTCAGTTATCTGTAGTTACAAAGCATTAATTGTAAGACTGTTAACACATGCTGATGCTCATTTTACTCATGCGCATGCTCATGATCTTCTTAGTTAAGATCGTAACTACTCCATTTTATTGCATGATCTCTATTTGAATGCATGCTCATAAGATTGTAACAGGAGTTCAATATCACAGTGAACATGCTCATGATCTCTATTTGAATGCATGTTCTTCTGTTGCTACAAGTTCTATGATATGTGAGTTCCTTTTGTTGCTGCAAGTAGTGACACAATATGCCGTGTGCAGCGGGCTCCGCATCCAAGTCCTGTCCGTCCTCCGCAGCAAGGAGCTGGGCCAAGGGAGCAAACAGCGCCATTGGTTCCTTCAAGGATGCGTGCTGCTGGTCGAGTCTTGTGAAGAAGCAAGGGAATCGGGCATTGTCTCAATTGTTCCACTTTGGTAAGAACAAAACACCACTCTCACTTGATGTTCATGTATTACTACAACAAAACATTCTTACATGGTGATTGTTAGTGACACAACAATTATCTCGCATAATAGTGTCATTCTCTTCATAGTTAACAAATGCATCTTGTCCAACCGAGTAAACTGGACCCAACATGTACAATAAAGTGAACTAAATGCTGTCACATTCTGTACATGTTACTTTCTATTTGGTGTCTGGTAATGATATCTACGGAAATTCTACTTTGTAAAGAATAAATAATGTGTTATGGATCACAAGCTAATTTTTGTTGACATGAATTTGTTATGCTCCTTATTTTGACTTGGTTTCACCCATGTTGCTTTTCAAAACATGAGATTGATGAGTGTTTCTTGTAGGCAACATTGATTTAGGATTGGTTTTAAGATTTTGTGAGTATGCCAAGGTTCTGCGAATATGCATTGGAAACATCTAGTGTTCTGCTATAATTGGTCTCTAAAACATCTAGTCATTAATTTGAAGTTGTTTGAATCTGTTGCTTTATCATACATTCGATCCATAAATCTGCATTTCTGTGAAATTTTGTTAAATATATATTTTCTAGATTGTCTAGACACTAAACCTGGAGGTTTGAATATCTACTCCAGGAATGAAGATGGTACTCTAATGTGTTTGTGTTCACCCTTTTACAGGAGCTCCAGGCCTAGGAAATTTCAAGTTCGAAGCAGCGTGTAGCCCTAGCAGCAAAGATTTGTTCTGTTTGACTGTAATAAACTATAAATATTATAGTATTCTAATAGTAGGCATATCTGGGTTGTAATAGACTATGCACAGATTGTAATAGACTATGTACAGGAGCTCCATGCCTAAGAAATTCTACATTTTTTCTGTTCTGTTTAAAATATTGATTATTTGTGTGATTTGAAGACGTGTGAAATGGAAACCTGATTAGTGGGCCCATTTGTGAAAATAATCTAAACAATGCTCACATTTTTGACATGTGGGACCAATATAGGAGATTATGACAAGTGGGACCCATCTGACTTGTGGGACCAGATTGAAAAATATATACTGAAAAACTAAATAGGCCATGGCCCAAAATATAAAAAAAGGCCAAATTGTTGGGCCAGGCCCATGTAGATAGAGAAAATTAATAGAGAAAATATACAGTAAAAAGGCCGAATTGTTGGGCTAGGCCCATGTAGAAAACCGAATTGGACCGGGCTGAATCTTGTGCCACATCAGCTTGCCATGCTGGATGCCTACGTGGACTGGGGAGGCTGCTAGTGACCAAAACGCCACCGTAGGAATATTTTGTTTGTAAACGTCCACGACCTTCTCACAGAGAAGGTCGCTATAGTCAGTTTACGATCCTCAGCTTTTGACCTTCTATTTTTGGTCACAAAAAGGTCGCAAATGAAAAACTATGACCTTTCAGTGACCAATAGTGGAGGTCACAAGATAGCATATTTCTTGTAGTGCCTTCAGCTTCTCTGCAAGCTCTCCAAGGCCTTCGGGCATGGAGACAGACGACCACAAGGCCTGGGCGACACCTTGCATCACCTGCCGAACTCGTTCGTGCAGTTGTGAGAGCTCGGGAAGAAGGTCACCCGTAGAACCAGGCATTTCCTCCGCAGGTCGACCTGTCAGCATACCTACAGACATAACTCTGTCAATCGACTTCCTCACCGAACTCTTCTTTTCGTAGTTCGTTCAAGCACTTACTAAAAATGCCGCGTCGAAGCCGCCGATTCTCCTTCACGGAGTCCGACAGCTGATCCCGAACGTCCTTTAGTTCCTCGCCCAGCTGGGTGTTGGCATCTTGGAGCTTATTATTCTCTTGCCTCATCCTTGTAAGCACGCTCTCACCGGCCTTTAACCGGCGTAAGAGTTGTTGTTTGTCCGGATCCACTCCGGCGCCATCTGCAATGTTATTGTCAGATTTTTACAACATGCCGCACTTTTCAACATATTTATATTTCGAAGCATATATTACTAGAGGGGGTCTCCTTGGCCTCCCCTGTCGCGGCTAGTGCAGCCTCAAGTTGGGCCTTGCACTCTTCCAGCTCCTGGGACAGTTGGGTATTCTTTTCTGTAAGATCCTGCATAACAAATGATCCTGAAATCAGTTGCTCTAACTGTTTCAAGTCTCGGGGGCTACTGACATATATAACCATCAAATTTTCTCACCCTTATGTCTTTTACATACTGCTCTGTGGCTCTGGCTAGACCATTTTGAGCGGCACGGAGGCACACATCTCCCGTATTGAAGGCATCTAACGCCTCTTGGGAGAAACAAGCGTCACGAAGAACTGTCCGGTGATGCTTGTGGTTCATGGCACTCTCCACCTCTGAATTGGTGGTAGACAGCCCATCCGCATCCTCTGTCGGAGGAGCGTCTGGTGCGCGCCTCGTGCTCGCCTCCGCTTCCGGACCCGACCATGGAGCCTGGCCAGTGGAGGCGCGATTGGCAACCTCTCCGGATATAGTCCGGCGAGCGCTCTTTTTCCTGAAGAGAGCACGAGCAATGGTACGCCTCAAGGGAATAAAACCTGGGAATAAAATAGCACGACATACCGTTGCACCGTCGTCTCAATCCGGACCGCACTTCTTTTCAGCCTGCCGGACCTTGATGCCCCTTGTTGGCTAGCCACTGTAGGCTCGGCCCTCCGCCTCAAGGACTTCTCCTGCAAAAATGCCATTGGTATGCGGTAATCAAAAATAGGCACGGATGGATCATTTTAAGAGTGCTGGGACTTCGGTCTCGGTTACTTGTGAGGCTGGAAGTAGTCCGGGATAATCGGCCGTAATGGCCACCAAGGCGTTGTGCTTGCTCAATTGATGAAACACCCCATCAATCAGCTGCACACATAAGTCCGGGTCCTCTTGGGAGTCCGGGTCGAGGGACCGTTCCGTGTCCTCGCGTTGTGGAGGAGGGTTGTTTATCTCCTTTATAGTCTGGCGTAGCTCCTGTGTTGAAATTGCTAGAGTAAGTACTTAACTATGGGAATATGAAATGGATGGGCAAGTGAAAGTGTTCGCTTACCCAACTTGGAGGATTGTACATAGAAAATCCGCCCCGTGGGTTGATGCGGAGGAATTCCTCCTCTTCTCCCTTGTACAAAGCGGATAAGATCTTTATTAGAGTGGCAGCCGAATCCGGCCCCTTGCGGCCGCACCGGGTGGCGTCGTCCTCCCCGTTGAAATCCCACATGGGGTGGCCTCTGTACTGAAGCGGCTGCACCCCCTGCATAATGCATGTGGCCATGACCTCGATCATGGTCAGTCCGGAATAAGCTAACAACCTTATTCGGTTCATCAGGTAAAGGACGTCCTTCTCACTTTCCTTCTGAGGGCTCCGTGGACGCCAGCTTAGGCGCTTCTTCAGAGGAGCATTGTCGAACTCAGGGAGGCCGATCCGAACAGGGTCCGACAGGGGGGCGTCTTCTATATAAAACCATTCTGAAGGCCAGTCTTCGGACGCCTTCTTTGGGGTTCTGGATAAATATCCGGTCCCGGCGATGCGCCATAGTTCGGCTCCGCCCACTTGATATATCGACCCCTCATGAGAACGGGGCATGAGGCAGAACAACTTCTTCCACAGCGCGAAATGAGCCTCGATGCCCAAAAACAGCTCGCAAAGGGCTACGAAGCCCGCAATATGCAATATGGAGGCAGGCGTAAGGCTGTGCAACTGGAGGCCGTAGAACTCCAGGAGCCCCAGGAGAAACGGATGAATTGGAAATACGAGCCCTCTTATCAAATAAGGGACAAGGCATACCCGCTCTCATTTGGAGGGATTGGGGAAGCTCTCCGCTTGATCTCCACCATTATAGGTGGCGAGCCCAGCTCGAACCGGGACCATGTAGGCCGGGGGGAGTAACCCCTTGGCTTGGAGCGCCACTAGCTCGCTATGCAGGACGGAGCATCTCTCCCAGTCTCCAGGCTGAGGACTGGGAGGGCGAGCGGAGGAGTTGCGTCGACCGGCCATGATGGAATGGATCTCTGTCGAATGCGCTCCGATGAAAGCTCGCGAAGGGAGGATGGTGTGATTCAGATCTAAATCCCCGTCTCTTTTATAGGCAGCTCATTTGCACAGCTAAGAAGGTAAATGAAAAAATACCCTGGCTTTTCGCATTCGTTTGACACGTGGAAGATGGCCATTATTAGGCACAGACGCCAAGGAGCGCAACATTCACTAGAAGCCGGACACTATTCAAGAGGTATATGGAGTTTGGAGAAGAACCCGCCTTGCAATGCCGAAGACAAATCTGCGCGCCGGACTTATTATCATCGAAGCCTAGTTCGGGGGCTACTAAGGGAGTCCCGGATTAGGGGGTGTCCGGATAGCCGGACTATGACCTCCTGGACTAAGAACATACAAGATTGAAGACTTCGTCCCGTGTCCGGATGGGACATTCCTTGGCGTGGAAGGCAAGCTTGGCGATACGGATATGTAGATCTCCTCCCATTGTAACCGACTCTGTGTAACCCTAGCCCTCTCCGGTGTCTATATAAACCGGAGGGTTTTAGTCCGTAGGACGAACAACAATCATACCATAGGCTTGCTTCTAGGGTTTAGCCTCTCTGATCTCGTGGTAGATCTACTCTTCTACTACCCATATCATCAATATGAATCAAGCAAGAGTAGGGTTTTACCTCCATCGAGAGGGCCCGAACCTGGGTAAAAACATCGTGTCCCTTCTCTCCTGTTACCATCCGCCTAGATGCACAGTTCGGGACCCCCTACCCGAGATCCGCCAGTTTTGACACCGACACCCGGACACTACTCAAATGAGTGTACGGCTCCCTACAAAAGAAGAGAAGAATCACCTAAGAGGAGAAGTAAAAGAGAAGAATCACCGCCAAGAGAGAGAAGGAGTAGAGATGATCATTATGAACGAAGAACATCCCGGAGAAGCAAGGATTCAGAAAGGAAGGACAAGTCATCAAGAAGCTACACAAAACGAAGACATCAAGCTCATGTTGGTGAATGGGTATCCGGTTCCGACTCCAAACATCACTCCGAGAGAAGCTATCACTCCGACTCCGAACATACTCAAGATGAAGGTGTTGCCGGTCTAGCACTTGTGTCAACCAACTCCTACAACATATTTGATTCACCAAATGAGTGACTTGGAAGATGCTTCATGGAAAAAGGCCCAAAGGTAACACACCCCGAGTATGTTGATTTCAATAGTGATGAAGATGACTTGCTAGGTGATGATGATTTACTTATTGACAACTCTAGTGATGAATACTATGATGAAACGTCAATTAATCATGCTAATCAAAATAAAACGAATGACGATGATAAGGAGAAGATTGAGCTCCTAACTAAAGAACTAGACACTCTTAAGTTAGCTCATGAAACTATATTAGGGGATCATCGAGAACTTTTAAGGACTCATGAGAAGTTACGCTTTGAAAAGTTCAACCTTGAGCAAGAGCTTGAGTTCTTAAAAGCAATCAATGATGATCTTCGCAAGAAAAGTTCTTCTTACATTGCCAAGTGTTTACTCTTATCTACTTACATGCCTCAAGTCAAGTCTAGTAACAAGAACAAGAAGGATTCTTCCTCTAGTAGTAACAATAATCGTGCTAAATCCAATGTTGTTGCTTCTAGTAGTTCTCTTGATTTCACTAATGATTCTCTTAGCCAAGTTACACTTGAGCAAGAAAATAGCTTATTGAAGGGAATTATAGAGAAAGGTGTTTACAAGAGCCTTGCCGGGAGTAAGCAATTCGAAGAAATTGTACGCAAGCAAGGAAGGCACCGGAAGAACCAAGGTGTTGGTTTTGAATGAAAGTTCAATGCCAATGGAGTTGAGTGGGAAGAAGATCAATACCCCAAGACGAAGTTTGTTCCTCAACAAGAGAAGTTTGATCCTATTTCCTTCAAAGGGACACAAGCTCAAGATGATCTTCCACCACAAGACCAAAAGCAAAAAGGCAAGGATGAGCTTCAAGAGGAGATTGATGCATTTGAAGAAGCTCCCAAAGCCTTGGTCAAGTGGGTTCCCAGGACTACGTTAAGTTGTACTTCATCAAGTACAACTACAACTCCAAGGATTCCCATCAAGATGGTGTGGATCCCGAAATAAGAACTAGAGAGTTCTTGAGGGTGACTCCGCCAACAAACTTCACTCATATCATTTTGGCAAGGACAAGTGTAATCAACTTCCACATCTTGCACTAGTTCATGGAGTCACAAACCCTCTTGTTGGTAAGACAAGGAACAAGGTAACCTAATGCTTTCATAGACATTATTTTGTGTGTGCATCACTCTATGTCTACGAATATCCTTGTTTGTTCCTTGTGGGACTAACCCATGTAGGTATTGAAAGTGCCACTCACTCGAAAGGATTGCTCCAAAAGATCTACATCAACATTGAGCATGCACATCTCCAACACCTACATGAAGTCATCATCGACAAAACCCAAGGTTAGTTCATCCCTCTAAGGGGGGATCTCACATCTAGGGGGAGCCTTTACTCTAAGAATTGAGTTAAAGCAACTCTAATGGTGTGAACACATCAATGCATTATGTAAAAGTGGTGACCCCACTTCAGCTTAAAGTATGAGTATGACCTATGATCAAATGTACTCATTTGACTCCTAAGTCAATATACTTATATATAGATGACCTAGTCATTGCCAATTGCTTGATAGATGCTAGAATTGGTTGTGCATGCTTTGCCACATATTTCATTTGTCATTTTATTGTGTGAGCATGTTGGTTGCATATTTTACTCATTCGAGGACATCCACTTGTAGTTTTGCTTGTTTGATTGCTTTTTCTCTTGCCAAGTGGATGGACAAGAATGCCTAAGAACCTTCTCTAGCTACCTATGCTTTTCTTGTCTCAAACTCTATTCATGCTACATCACAAAATTTGATCAAGTCAGATTCGAACCACTCTGTGTGAGGAGCACTCGGAGTCCCTGATTTGTCATGGACTTAAACTTCCAAAACTTCTTTGTGTGTTTCAGTCTGACCGATTATTTCATTTCGGTCATACCGAGATCACTAAGTCGATCTAGGTTTTCAATCTCGGTGCAACCGATTTGAACATTTCGGTCCCACCGAGTTGCAGTAACTGCTTGCAGTAATGCATCTCAGTGCCACCGAGTTGTTCCACTCGGTCACACCAACAGGGTCGGGCTATATATACCCACGGGCAAAATTTTGGAAATTTTCTTCGAACTCTTTCACCTGTGCTCAGCCGGCTCTGCCTCTAGGGTCTCCGGATCATCCTCCTCGTCGCCAGCCGCCTCCTGCCGTTGGTCTCCGCCGCCGTCAACGAGAATCAACTCCGCCGTTGCCGCCGTAGAGAGTCCATCGCCGAACTAGGGTATGGACTTGATCATTGTGCTATCCCTATCAGATTCTGTCACACCCTAGCTAGTCATGCATTAGAGTGTTGCATCATGTTTATTTTTGCATCAGAAACCTGAAATGGGGATGACAGAACCCCCAGTCCTCTCTGAAACCAATTAGGGTTTACTAAAAACTTTTTCAATGAACCTGAAATGCCCTTCTAAAATGCCCACCATTTTTGTCTTGGTTCAGAACCTCTGCCAAAAGTGATGCACATTTTCCTAGGTCATCTTAGGGTCTTTGAATTAAATCATAGATATTTGAGTTTGGGCATTTAAAATTATATAAAATATTCAGATGCTCAAATATTCCCAAACTAAAATGTTTCATGTTGGAAATAATCCAACTATGGACCAGGAGTAGTTTGGTGATTTTAGGAGTTGCCTAAGTATTTTTAATAAATCAACAAAGTTGCAGAAGTATTAAAAAAACAGAAAACAGAGAAAAATAGAAAAGCTTACCTGGCGCCAGCACCCGGCCCACCTGCCGGCCCAGCCCAGCGCCGCTCCAGCGAGCTGCTTGCCGGCCAGGCAGGCAGGCATGTGCCCGACGGTGACCGCAGCGCGCGCCACGCACCTGCTCGCCGCCTCGCTGCTCCCCTCGCCCGGTGACGTCGTGGATCGCCCTCCCTCTCTCCCCCGAACCCCCCAGACACCCCCTCTCCTCTCCAGCTCCTCCCCCTCGCGCTCCCCCGCCATGACCGACGCCACCACCGCCGTGCCTACGTCGTAGCCGTGCTCCCCGCCGCCTGTGCGTCCTCTCGTCGTGTCCAGGAGCTCCGCCGCTGTCCACTTCATCGAGCAAGCCGAGCCCCGAGCGCTCGCAACGCCCGAGTCCACCGCACCGACCTCGCCCGAGTCCGCCGTCGCCGGAGATCCCCTTCAACGCCGTCGTCGCTCCGGTCCATCCCCGGCCGCACCAAGGGCTTCGTCGCACTCACTGTGAGCTTAGCCATCTTCCCCTCCCTTCCGTTCTTGCTCCCGAGCCGTGTAGCGACCTCCTCGAGCTCAACCGCACCCACCGCCGTGGAGCTCGTCGCCGACGTGCTCCCGGTCATCCTCCGGCCACTCCACGGTGTCCATCATGCTCACCGCGTCACGTAGCACCTAACTAGCTACTCCCCGCACCTCACCGATCCCCCTAGCGAAAAGTTCGACTTTGGCCGAACTCCGGTGGCCGCCAAAGTCGTCGCCGGCGCCAACTCCGGCCACCCCGACCCCAACGGACTCCACCAAGAGCTGCGGCTCGACCTCAGCTCCTCTCCGGTGGTCTCCGCGACCCATTTGGTGGCCGAAACGGCCAAAACCACTTCCGCCGCCGCGTCGGGCTCGCCGGCGGCTAAACGCCGGTGCAGCCGACCCGGGTTTGACCACGGGTGGGCCCTGGTTGACTCCCCTGAGTCAATGACAGGTGGGGCCCAGCCCTGTTAACTAATTAGGATTAGTTTAAATTAATTTTAGTTTAATTAATCACACTGACACGCGGGACCCACTATCAGGTTTGACCCGGACGTGTCCCGTTGACCTGCTGATGTCACACTGACGTCAGGCTGACGCAATAATTGATTTTCTGGATTTAATCTAATATAGGAAATTCTAGAATATAGTTTAAACTTTAAAAAATTCATAACTTTTATTCTGTAACTCCAAATCAGACAAATTATATATGAAAAATGATCAGAAAAATCCAATCTATCCATCTGTACTATTTTCATGCATGATTAAACAAGTTAACCTGATGTTTAATGCAGAACAAGGAAAAACACTTTAAAGGGCCATGTTTGGGTCTAAAATTTGAATCTTTGATTCAAATTGGTTCAAACCCTTCTGGTCCTAGTTGCATTAGCCCAACTCACTCATATTGCCATGTTTCATGCATGCATCATATTGTTGTACGTTGTTTGGTGATGGTTGTGTATCGGTGTTCTTTGCGGCAGGTTCTGCCTCTGAGGAGCACCGTGATTACCCTAACGAAGAACCGTATCAGTGCATCGAATCATCAGGCAAGCAACCAACCATTTGATCATATCGATACAATCCCATGTTCTCGCTCCTGCTCTCTTTTATTGCATTAAGACAACGCGTTTCAAACTGCTGTGTGCTACGGTAGTTGAACCCATTTCCTCTGCATGACCTGTCATTGCCACAGTAACTAGATGAAACCCACTAGCATGTGTAGGAGTTGATTGAGCCATATGTATGTGTTGTTCCTACCTTGCTATGCCTGCTATGCTTAGAGTCGTGTCAGGTCTGGTTCATCTGGGTGATGGGCTAGAGTGAAATGATTATGTCGGTAATGAGAATGGTGTGGTAAACACGATTTGGTAAAGGTATCGATGAGAGGCCATGTAGGAGTACATGGTGGGTTGTTTCATTGAAACCGACCTTAAGCACTGAGATCTGTATGTGTGATTTAAGATACAGCTACTACCATGCATTGGGCCCTGAAATATGACCCCGCTCGACTTCTTATCCACCCTAGTTCTCTGTCCAGGAGTTGCAAGTAGTTTCTGGTGTTTGTAGCCTACTGGAGGCCGTGGATAGCACTGACCGTAGGGGTGGGCTGTGATGCGGTAGGTACGTGGCACGGTGTACCGAATACCCGTTAGGTATCTCGGGAACCCTGTTCACATCGTTCGGGGCTGTATGGGAAACCTCGGCCGGACTCCCTGCGGATGGAACCTGGATAGGCGATAAACATGGACTAGAGACTTAGGTGTTTAGGTAGGTCGTGGTCTACACCCACGTCGGCTTTCGCTTGAAGTCTGCCGAGCACATGTCGTGTGCAGACGCTAAGTGGTGGAAACATGTATGAAGAAGTACACCCCTGCAGGGTTATCATGATCTATTCGAATAGCCGCGTCCGCGGTAAAGGACTACTTGGTTGCCTATACAGTTCATAGACAAGTAAATGGAAACTACTAAAAGCCTCAAGATAAGTGTGAGTGCCGAGGATGGCTCTTCCGTAGGAAGACGGAGGTGGATCCTCGGTAGTGTATTGAAGTGGTGAGTAGTGGACTCGTGTACGCAAAACCATTTCAAGTTGGAGTCTCGTAGGTTAGCCTAGCCAAGAGTCAAAGCTGGCTTGCTGCAACAACTCCACCAACCCTTCTTGATAATATGCATGTATGTAGGATCTGATGTAGGTCCTGCTGAGTACCTTTGTACTCATGTTGCTATAATTTACATTTTTACAGAAGACGCTGCAACCCCTTCTGATGGGTTCTACGTAGACGTTGACATCAATGAGTAGGCTAAGGCCCAGATGGTGATCCTGAGCTTGTGAAGGACCACGTAGTATAGCTAGGCTTTCCAAGCCTCTTTTATTTTACTAGTTGTATGTACTCAGACAAGTTACTTCTGCTGCTGGTTTGTATGACTGTATGACTTGAATGCTGGGTCGTGTGACCCGTACCTGTGTGTATGATTATGTATGGCTCCCTGAGCCTTAAATAAAGTACTTGTGTCGTAGAGTCATGTTGTGATGCCATGTTGTATTTGCACATATCGAGCATACTGTGTGTATGTTATTGAAATGCTTGGTATGTGTGGGATCTGACTATCTAGTTGTTTATCTTTAGTAGCCTCTCTTACCGGGAAATGTCTCCTAGTGTTACCACTGAGCCATGGTAGCTTGCTACTGCTCTGGAACACTTAGGCTGGCCGGCATGTGTCCTTCTTCGTTCCGGTGTCTGTCCCTTCGGGGAAATGTCACGCATTGAGTACCGGAGTCCTGTTAGCCCGCTACAGCCCGGTTTACCGGAGTCCTGCTAGCCCAGTGCTACAGCCCGGACCCTCTTGCTGATGACCGACACGTTCGAAGCTGGGTCATGGATGCCTGTCCCTGTAAGTCTGTGCCACTTTGGGTTTACAACTAGTCATGTCAGCCCGGGCTCCTTAACATATGGATGCTAGCGACACTATCATATACGTGAGCCAAAAGGCGCAAACGGTCCCGGGCAAAGGTACGGCGACACCCGTGGGGATACCGTGCGTGAGGCCGCAAAGTGATATGAGGTGTTACAGGCTAGATCGATGTGTCATCGAGTTGGGGTCCTGATAGCGTTGGCATCAGAGCTGGACTGCCTGTAGGTTCTCCAAGCCAAACTGGTCGATGTCGAGTCTAGAAATTCTTTAGTTATATGTAGGGGAATTGTTTGTGGGTTGGAACGTAAGGCTCTTTTTACTCCTTTATCTTATGACATTCTGATCTGAGTCAGTCTATTCTTCCACCGGGGGTTAAGGAATTAGGATCTATTCTCTCTATCAGGATCACGTGTTACTAATCAGTAGTACCTTATAGGTTTGATGGATACAAGCCTAGCACAGTTCTACTACCACATCATGTTGCTAGGATGGACTCAGAACTTGATATGATGATGTTGAGTGTGTATGAAATCCTTTGTCAAATGTCTCAAAATCCTTCTTGAGCATTTACAGCTGTTATGCTGCCGAAATTTTGCTAGAAATTCTAATGCCTTTGCATTATGGTTGTGCTTTCAGATGGCCACTCGCGACCTCAATCAAGTGGTTCGCCTGACTCGATGCCTAGATGTACCCGGCCATACCGCCATGTTGGTCAGGGTAATGACTGAGGCTGGATACCGTTGGTATCCTGAGTACACGGTCGAAGAGCAATTCCAAGACTTTAATCAAAGTCAGTATCTCTGCACTGTCAGGATATTTCCATCTTATCCTGGATCCACCGAGCCCCTTCACTGCTCCTATGGACTTAGGGTTACTATTGAGATGGCTGTGCAGGACGCCGCCTACTCTATGATGACCATCATGCGAGTCAGGTCTGGCCTATTTCGGGACTCTGATTTCCGGTATATGCCAGGATCACTTCCGGGAGCACAAGGGTATCTCCAGGCTATTTATGCTGACCCCACTCAGGAGGATTCACGGACTCGCACCACTGCTGAGATGCTCGAGGATAAGGACCGTGAAAATCGGGCCTTGAGGCTAGAGCTTTTTAATACCCGTGCTGACCATTGGGCCACGTTGACTCGGTTTGCACCGGCGGTGCAAGCTGGATATTCGGATATGCGCGATCTCTATCCTGTGAGATCTGCTCTGCCAGACGTGATGGGTTGGCGTGATGTAGGAGGCATCACCCCACCTCGCGGTCCCCGCAGGCCACCGTCTGTTGGCCCAAGACCTCATCCTAGCCCCTATGGTCTTCAGGCTCTGCGGGATCGTCTGTTCCCGGATGATCATGTTGAGCTTCCAGGCTATGGAGGTGACTTCTACGAGAACTACTACGGATCGGTCTGAGTTAGTGGTAGTATCACTAGTTCGTACTAGTTGTGTCGTCTATCGTCCTGCGTGACTCGTGGGATATGACCTAGTTTGTACCGTTTCCGAAGGTGTACAAAATAATGTATAGGAGCTTGGGATGCCTCCGATGTGATGTAATCTTCCTTTCACCATAATAGTACCTTGTTTGGTTTTGTACTAAACCTTGTATGGTGTGTATGACGATGGAATAAAGAAGCGGTTTCTGTATCTACCATGTCATACAGATGATCATCTTGCATTCCGAGTTATTCCTTACATTCTGTATCCTATGTCGGAATCTTATCATTCTGACTAAATCATTGTCTTGTTTACCTAGGATGGTCAACACGCGCACTAACCCTGCTCCTCAAGAGCAGGCCGAAGGCAGTGAAGTCAGGAATGCAAATCTGCCTCATCCTCCTTCCCTAGCCGAGGTTATGATAGAAGCTGAGAGAAATAAACGGGAGACCAACCGTTTGTTGGAGCGTATTGAACAGAACACAGCACACCATCAGAGGACTAACGTGGTGTCGCTCAGTGATTTCATTAAGTTACATCCACCCACATTCCACCACTCCGTCGAGCCTCTCGACGCTGATGATTGGCTTCGCAGTATTTCTCACAAACTGCGTTCTGCGCTAGTAGCTGAGGCTGACAAGGTCACCTTTGCTGCATATCATCTTGAAGGCCCCGCCAGTCTATGGTGGGAGAATTATGGAGCTATGCGCCCAGCGGGCCATGTCACTACTTGGGCTGAATTCAGCGAGGCTTTCCGTGAACATCACATTCCGGAGGGTCTCATGGACCGTAAACGTGAGGAATTTTGCAATTTCACCCAAGGCCGACTCTCTGTGGATGCTTACAGCAGGGAGTTTGGTAACCTCGCACGATATGCCACTAAGGAAGTTTCTACCGATGCCAAGAAGCAAGCAAGGTTCCGTAAGGGGCTTAGTCCTGAGCTTCGCCGCGACCTCCGTCTGCATGAGTGCACATACTTTCAGAAACTTGTTAACAAGGCCATCAGTGCTGAGACTGGTCAGACTGATTATGACGCAACACGCAAGCATGGCCGTGACGTGGGTTCCTCATCCGGTGCTGGTCCTCAGAAGCGCCGCGTGTGGGTGCCCAACACTGCCCTGCCACCCAGGTTCACACCGAGGCCATCCTTCCAGGCGCCTCGCCCCGTTCAACAGTCTGCACCAGCCAAGCCCTATGGTGGTCCAACCAACAATGCTCCTCCACGTACCAGTTCCGTAACTTGTTTCAAGTGTGGGGAATCTGGCCACTATATGCGTGAGTGTCCCCAGACCAACCCCAACCAATCTGCTAAAGCTGTTGGCCGTGGCAAGCCGACAGGGAAAGTGTTCCACGCCAAGCCGGCCACCGCTGCACGTGGCCATGTCAACTGTATCTCTGCCGAGGAAGCACAAGAGGATCCCAACGTCGTTCTTGGTACGCTTCTTGTTAATTGCCACCCAGCATCTGTTCTTTTCAATACAGGAGCCTCTCATTCTTTTATATCCGAAAATTATGCTCGTTTGCATAACATTGCATTCTGTGACATGCCAACCTCTATGGTAATTCAAACTCCGGGATCCAAATGGCAAACTTCTAGAGTAAGCCATGGAAATGAAATCCAAGTCGACAGACTTGTTTTCCTCACATCTTTGATAGCCCTCAAATCTTCAGATATTAATATCATTCTGGGTATGGACTGGATGTCAGTTCATCATGCCCAAATTGATTGCTTCTCTAGGACTGTTCAACTTACCCATCCTTCGGGGAAGATAGTCAATGTCTTGACCCGAATAGCCAAGCGACAGTTATATTCTCTTAACGCCAGCCCTTTGCCAGACCTTGAGGACGTCCCGGTAGTCCGTGACTTTCCGGATGTCTTCCCAGAGGAATTGCCAGGTGTTCCACCCGACAGGGATGTTGAGTTCGTAATAGACCTCATTCCAGGAACCATCCCGATAGCTAGAAGACCTTATAAGATGGCACCACTAGAACTAGCCGAGCTTAAGAAACAACTCGATGAGTCCTTGAAAAAGGGTTTCATCCGACCTAGCTCATCTCCGTGGGCTTGCCCCGTCCTCTTCGTCAAGAAGAAGGATGGTACGGACCAGATGGTTGTAGATTATCGACCTGTCAATTTGGTCACAATCAAGAACAAATATCCGCTCCCCAGGATCAACGACCTGTATGATCAGCTCGCTGGATCCTCGATCTTCTCCAAAATGGATTTGAGGTTGGGCTACCATCAAATCAAAATCAGGAACGGGGACATTCCTAAAACGGCCTTTGTTACTCGTTATGGCCAATACGAGTACACCGTCATGTCCTTCGGTTTAACTAATGCTCTAGCCACCTTTTCTCGGTTAATGAACTCAATCTTCATGGAGTATTTGGATAAATTCGTCGTGGTTTACCTTGATGATATACTCATCTACTCCAAGAACGAGGAAGAACATGCCGAACATCTAAGGCTAGTGTTGAAGAAACTTCGAGAGCATCGTCTTTATGCCAAATTCTCTAAATGTGAATTTTGGTTGTCAGAAGTGACCTATCTGGGTCATGTAATATCTGGTAAAGGTATTGCTGTTAACCCTGAGCGAGTTCAAGCCGTCCTTAATTGGACTCCACCTGAATCGGTCAAGCAAGTTCGGAGTTTTCTGGGCTTAGCGAGCTATTGCCGTCGCTTTGTCGAAAATTTCTCCAAAGTTGCTAAACCCCTAACCGAACTCCTCAAGAAAGATAAAAAGTTCGAATGGACTCCACAATGTGAGCACAGCTTTCAGGAACTGAAAAGACGCCTGACTTCTGCTCCCGTACTGGTACCGCCAGACTTCTCTAAGGACTTTGTTATCTACTGCGACGCCTCACGACAAGGACTAGGTTGCATTCTCATGCAAGATCGACACGTAATTGCTTACGCTTCACAGCAATTGCACCCACATGAGGAGAATTATCCTACTCATGATCTAGAGCTTGCAGCCGTAGTCTATGCACTTAAGACCTGGCGACATTACCTCCTCGGTAATCATTGCGAAATATTCACTGATCACCAAAGTCTGAAGTACATCTTCACCCAACCGGATTTGAATCTCAGGCAAAGACGTTGGGTCGAGTTGATCACAGATTTCGACTTAGGAATAACTTACACCCTAGGGAAAGCCAACGTCATGGCTGATGCGCTAAGTCGTAAATCTTATTGTAACAACCTGATGTTACAACCAAGTCAACCGCTTCTCCATGAGGAATTTCGGAAGCTTAACCTTCACATTGTTCCTCAAGGATTTCTTTCCACCTTGGTGGCGAAACCTACTCTTACGGATCAAATCATCGCTGCCCAGAAGCGAGATAAGGGAATAGCTAAGATCAAGGAGAACATTGCTAGCGGAGGTGCTAGTTGTTTCTCCACAAATGATCATGGTGTTGTGTACTTTGAGAACCGTTTAGTGGTTCCCAAGAACCAGCATCTACGGCAGTTGATCCTTAAGGAGGCTCATGAATCTCCTCTCACCATTCATCCCGGTAGTACCAAGATGTATCAGGACCTACGCCAGAGGTTCTGGTGGACTAGGATGAAGAGAGAAATTGCTCAGTATATTGCTAATTGCGACGTCTGTCGTCGTGTAAAAGCAGAGCATCAACGGCCTGCTGGCACCCTTCAACCCCTAGCTATTCCTGAATGGAAATGGGATAAAATTGGTATGGATTTCATTACCGGTTTTCCCAGGACCAAGAGAGGGAATAATGCTATATTTGTCGTTGTCGATCGTCTTTCCAAAGTGGCCCATTTCTTACCTGTTCGTGAGAGTATAACAGCTAGTCAGCTGGCAGACTTATACATCTCCCGAATAGTGTCTCTCCATGGTGTTCCTTTGGAAATTAACTCGGATCGAGGAAGTCTTTTCACCTCTCGATTTTGGGAAAGTTTCCAAAACGCTATGGGAACCCGCCTTTCCTTTAGCACCGCTTTTCACCCTCAATCGAGTGGTCAAGTAGAACGCGTCAACCAGATTCTAGAAGACATGCTTCGAGCCTCTGTTATCTCTTTCGGAATGGAGTGGGAGAAATGCCTTCCATTTGCCGAATTTGCTTACAACAACAGCTATCAATCTAGCTTGGGTAAAGCCCCTTTTGAAGTTCTCTATGGACGACGGTGTCGAACACCCCTTAACTGGTCAGAGACCGGGGAAAGACAATTCTTTGGCCCGGATATGATTCAGGAAGCAGAAGAGCAAGTTCGCATCGTTTGTGAAAAGTTGAAAACAGCCCAATCCCGTCAGAAGAGTCAATATGACCGAAAACATAAGGCTATGACTTTCGAGATTGACGAGAAGGCTTACCTTCGGGTTACCCCTCTGAAGGGAACCCATCGTTTCGGTATCAAAGGCAAATTGGCTCCTCGTTACATTGGACCTTTTCGCATTCTCGCCAAACGAGGAGAAGTTGCCTACCAGTTGGAACTACCTCCGCATCTCTCCAGAGTCCACGATGTCTTCCACGTTTCTCAACTCAGGCGTTGCTTCTCGGATCCTATCCGTGGAGTGGACCACGAAACGCTTGATCTCCAAGATAATCTTACGTATCGAGAGTACCCCACTCGTATCCTCGATCAGGCCGAGCGTACCACTCGGCGTCATAATATCAAGTTTCTCAAAGTTCAATGGTCGCACCTTTCTGAGGATGAAGCAACTTGGGAAAGGGAGGATCGTCTCCGACTCGAGTACCCCGCCTTCTTTCCGGAAGAACCCAAATCTCGGGACGAGATTCTTTTGAGTGGGGGTGAGTTGTCACACCCTAGCTAGTCATGCATTAGAGTGTTGCATCATGTTTATTTGTGCATCAGAAACCTGAAATGGGGATGACAGAACCCCCAGTCCTCTTTGAAACCAATTAGGGTTTACCTGCCGGCCCCAAACTAAAATGTTTCATGTTGGAGATAATCCAACTATGGACCAGGGGTAGTTTGGTGATTTTAGGAGTTGCCTAAGTATTTTTAATAAATCAACAAAGTTGCAGAAGTATTAAAAAAACAGAAAACAAAGAAAAATAGAAAAGCTTACCTGGCGCCAGCACCCGGCCCACCTGCCGGCCCAGCCCAGCGCCGCTCCAGCGAGCTGCTTGCCGGCCAGGCAGGCAGGCAGGTGCCCGACGGCGACCACAGCGCGCGCCACGCACCTGCTCGCCGCCTCGCCGCTCCCCTCGCCCGGTGACGTCGTGGATCGCCCTCCCTCTCTCCCCCGAACCCCCCAGACACCCCCTCTCCTCTCCAGCTCCTCCCCCTCGCGCTCCCCCGCCATGACCGACGCCACCACCGCCGTGCCTACGTCGTAGCCGTGCTCCCCGCCGCCCATGCGTCCTCTCGTCGTGTCCAGGAGCTCCGCCCTGTCCACTTCATCGAGCAAGCCGAGCCCCGAGCGCTTGCAACGCCCGAGTCCACCGCACCGACCTCGCCCGAGTCCGCCGTCGTCGGAGATCCCCTTCAACGCCGTCGTCGCTCCGGTCCATCCCCGGCCGCACCAAGGGCTTCGTCGCACTCACTGTGAGCTTAGCCATCTTCCCCTCCCTTCCGTTCTTGCTCCCGAGCCGTGTAGCGACCTCCCGGAGCTCAACCGCACCCACCGCCGTGGAGCTCGTCGCCGACGTGCTCCCGGTCATCCTCCGGCCACTCCACGGTGTCCATCATGCTCACCGCGTCACGTAGCACCTAACTAGCTACTCCCCGCACCTCACCGATCCCCCTAGCGACAAGTTCGACTTTGGCCGAACTCCGGTGGCCGCCAAAGTCGTCGCCGGCGCCAACTCCGGCCACCCCGACCCCAACGGACTCCACCAAGAGCTGCGGCTCGACCTTAGCTCCTCTCCGGTGGTCTCCGCGACCCCATTTGGTGGCCGAAACGGCCAAAACCACTTCCGCCGCCGTGTCGGGCTCGCCGGCGGCTAAACGCCGGTGCAGCCGACCCGGGTTTGACCACGGGTGGGCCCTGGTTGACTCCCCTGAGTCAATGACAGGTGGGGCCCAGCCCTGTTAACTAATTAGGATTAGTTTAAATTAATTTTAGTTTAATTAATCACACTGACACGCGGGACCCACTATCAGGTTTGACCTGGACGTGTCCCGTTGACCTGCTGATGTCACACTGACGTCAGGCTGACGCAATAATTGATTTTCTGGATTTAATCTAATATAGGAAATTCTAGAATATAGTTTAAACTTTAAAAAAATTCATAACTTTTATTCTGTAACTCCAAATCAGACAAATTATATATGAAAAATGATCAGAAAAATCCAATCTATCCATCTGTACTATTTTCATGCATGATTAAACAAGTTAACCTGATGTTTAATGCAGAACAAGGAAAAAACACTTTAAAGGGCCATGTTTGGGTCTAAAATTTGAATCTTTGATTCAAATTGGTTCAAACCCTTCTGGTCCTAGTTGCATTAGCCCAACTCACTCATATTGCCATGTTTCATGCATGCATCATATTGTTGCACATTGTTTGGTGATGGTTGTGTATCGGTGTTCTTTGCGGCAGGTTCTGCCTCTGAGGAGTACCGTGATTACCCTAATGAAGAACCGTATCAGTGCATCGAATCATCAGGCAAGCAACCAACCATTTGATCATATCGATACAATCCCATGTTCTCGCTCCTGCTCTCTTTTATTGCATTAAGACAACGCGTTTCAAACTGCTGTGTGCTACGGTAGTTGAACCCATTTCCTCTGCATGACCTGTCATTGCCACAGTAACTAGATGAAACCCACTAGCATGTGTAGGAGTTGATTGAGCCATATGTATGTGTTGTTCCTACCTTGCTATGCCTGCTATGCTTAGAGTCGTGTCAGGTCTGGTTCATCTGGGTGATGGGCTAGAGTGAAATGATTATGTCGGTAATGAGAATGGTGTGGTAAACACGATTTGGTAAAGGTATCGATGAGAGGCCATGTAGGAGTACATGGTGGGTTGTTTCATTGAAACCGACCTTAAGCACTGAGATCTGTATGTGTGATTTAAGATACAGCTACTACCATGCATTGGGCCCTGAAATATGACCCCGCTCGACTTCTTATCCACCCTAGTTCTCTGTCCAGGAGTTGCAAGTAGTTTCAGGTGTTTGTAGCCTACTGGAGGCCGTGGACAGCGCTGACCGTAGGGGTGGGCTGTGATGCGGTAGGTACGTGGCACGGTGTACCAAATACCCGTTAGGTATCTCGGGAACCCTGTTCACATCGTTCGGGGCCGTATGGGAAACCTCGGCCGGACTCCCTGCGGATGGAACCTGGATAGGCGATAAACCTGGACTAGAGACTTAGGTGTTTAGGTAGGTCGTGGTCTACACCCACGTCGGCTTTCGCTTGAAGTCTGCCGAGCACATGTCGTGTGCAGACGCTAAGTGGTGGAAACATGTATGAAGAAGTACACCCCTGCAGGGTTATCATGATCTATTCGAATAGCTGCGTCTGCGGTAAAGGACTACTTGGTTGCCTATACAGTTCATAGACAAGTAAATGGAAACTACTAAAAGCCTCAAGATAATTGTGAGTGCCGAGGATGGCTCTTCCGTAGGAAGATGGAGGTGGATCCTCGGTAGTGTATTGAAGTGGTGAGTAGTGGACTCGTGTACGCAAAACCATTTCAAGTTGGAGTCTCGTAGGTTAGCCTAGCCAAGAGTCAAAGCTGGCTTGCTGCAACAACTCCACCAACCCTTCTTGATAATATGCATGTATGTAGGATCTGATGTAAGTCTTGCTGAGTACCTTTGTACTCATGTTGCTATAATTTACATTTTTACAGAAGACGCTGCAACCCCTTCTGATGGGTTCTACGTAGACGTTGACATCAATGAGTAGGCTAAGGCCCAGGTGGTGATCCTGAGCTTGTGAAGGACCACGTAGTATAGCTAGGCTTTCCAAGCCTCTTTTATTTTACTAGTTGTCTGTACTCAGACAAGTTACTTCCGCTGCTGGTTTGTATGACTGTATGACTTGAATGTTGGGTCGTGTGACCCGTACCTGTGTGTATGATTATGTATGGCTCCCTGAGCCTTAAATAAAGTACTTGTGTCGTAGAGTCATGTTGTGATGCCATGTTGTATTTGCACATATCGAGCATACCATGTGTATGTTATTGAAATGCTTGGTATGTGTGGTATCTGACTATCTAGTTGTTTATCTTTAGTAGCCTCTCTTACCGGGAAATGTCTCCTAGTGTTACCACTGAGCCATGGTAGCTTGCTACTGCTCTGGAACACTTAGGCTGGCCGGCATGTGTCCTTCTTCGTTCCGGTGTCTGTCCCTTCGGGGAAATGTCACGCATTGAGTACCGGAGTCCTGTTAGCCCGCTACAGCCCGGTTTACCGGAGTCCTGCTAGCCCAGTGCTACAGCCCAGACCCTCTTGCTGATGACCGACACGTTCGAAGCTGGGTCATGGATGCCTGTCCCTGTAAGTCTGTGCCACTTTGGGTTTACAACTAGTCATGTCAGCCTGGGCTCCTTAACATATGGATGCTAGCGACACTATCATATACGTGAGCCAAAAGGCGCAAACGGTCCCGGGCAAAGGTAAGGCGACACCCGTGGGGATACCGTGCGTGAGGCCGCAAAGTGATATGAGGTGTTACAGGCTAGATCGATGTGTCATCGAGTCGGGGTCCTGACAGATTCGTAGCAGATTGTGTTCGCCATGTATCTCGCCACGATTGAGATCATCTTATCCAGTCAAAACATTCCGTAGATTAGGTTTGGATTGAAAATTTTGGGTTAGGTTTCCGCCGAAACCATCTCGGACCCACCGAGTTGTAGAAATCGGTTCCACCGATTTAGCCAAGGCCATTGCACATGTGATTCTCGGTCTGACCGAGAATTGCAAATCGGTGTGACCGAGTTCAGGACTTTGTGAAACCCTAGCAGTCTTGGTGCCACCAAACTGTGACTCGGTCTGACCGAGTTCACTAGTTTAGGTTCCTAATGCTGCTTCGGTATCACCGAGTTCACAAATCGGTTGATCCGAAATGCTTTCCGTGGAAAACTAAAACTAAGTTTTTAACTCATTCTTTTGCAAAAACCTCTGTATTTTGTGATGCTCATCCCCTCTATCTCATCTATATCTACTCACATGGTTAGCTGTCAGTGTTTGCAATATGTCTGACCAAAATGACAGCCAGAGCAGGGAAGAGGAGCAGGTTCCCATGAGTGAGGGCACTAGTCCCTATAGTTCCTCAGATGAGGGCAGCAGGAGCACCCCAAGCAACTTACCCAAAGCTGCCACCAGGAACAGAAAGAAGAAAACCTCAGATTCTGAGGATGAAGACTATGTGGCAGAAGAGGATGAAGCCACATCCAGGAAAGTGCTCAAGAAGGAATATGGCACAGCTGCAGCCACCAACCCTAGTTTGAACAGGAAAATCCCAGCCAAGAGGACTCCAATGCTGAAAGTCAGAGCATCAACTTAGGAAACTGAGTGATCAGAACCCAAAGAGCCAGAAGTGACTGAGAAGAAGAGGAAGGAAAGGGTCAAGAAGACCATGTCCAGGGTTGTTGGAAAGCCTTCCATGATGGAATACGAAGAAGAAGAGGTTGCTGCACTAGCACCTAAAGCACAAAAGCTCATGGGTGATGCCATCAGGTCAGGGGCTGCTTCATCAAAGCCCAAAGAAGCACCCAAGGCTGCTTCCAAGCCCAATACTGCACCTAAGAGGAATACTAGGAACATTCCATCTACTGAGAAGAACAAGGCCCCAGTGCCTGAAGTTGTTGCTGAAGAAGAAGATGATGAAGAGCATGTATTGAGAAAGTTGAAGCCTAAAATTCCAGATCACAATGATGCTCATCCTGTAGCTGAGAAAATGAAGCTGAGAAAGGATGCAGGACTCAGACAATGGAGGTTGACTGATCCCTATGCAGTCAGGAGGAGAACTGCTGTGGACTACATGTTCCATACAAAGGAACAACAGGATTTCTATGAGACAATGCTGCTGGACAAGAAGCCAATAGTCTGTGATATGAGATGGGTGGACTGGAAATATATCAAGGAGAATGAAGAACACTATCTTGGTGTGTTTGACAGTTTCAAAGGTTGTGGAGTGGATAAATTTGTTGGGCAGAAGCTCACAAAATGGAATGATGAGCTTATAATGCAATTCTACTCCACAACACACTTCTATCCAGATGGGAGGATAGTATGGATGTATGAAGGTACTAGGTACCAATCATCTATTGAAGAATGGGCCAATCTGATCAATTCACCTAAGGAGAAAGAGGATGACTTGGATGTCTATGCCAAGAAGAAGATGGATCACAACACTATGGCACATATGTACAAGGAGATCCCAGATGCTGCTATTGAAACACACAAGTTTAGATCAGTACATTACCTTCTGTCAGGTCTGCCAACCATCAACTGGATCCTCAGGCATACTCTTTTACCTAAGTCAGGAGATCACAATATGATCAGAGGCCATGCTATCAATCTGCTACACTTATTTGATGTGCCTCAAAAGTTTAAGGTCATGAGCCTCATAGTGGAAACTATCAAGAGGACAGCTGCTGACCAGAAGAGAAGTTGTGGGTATGCCCCACAGATCCAGGAGCTGATTAACTCCAATATGGGCACTGGCACATACTTGTTGGACAAGGAACACATGCCTATCTATCCAGATTTTGAGGACAACCAAGTAGTTATGGAAGAAGATGAACCATCTTCTGTGCAAGCACAAGCAAAGAAGGAGAAGGCAAGGACTGAGAAGGCTGCCAAGATGCCAACCATTGATGAGGCATCTGAGTACTTCCTGAAGAGCAAGCAAGATCAGCTTGGCTACTTGATTGCATCCACTCTAAGGATTGAGAAGGGGTTGGCCACCCAGACTCAAAACCAGGAGAGCCTGGAGAGGATCATGGAGCAGAAGTTCTATGACTTGGATGTGAAGGTAACTGAGATCCAGTCTGTTGTTGAGAAACTCCAAGATGACATGCAGGAGAGGAAGGGCAAGACAACCACTGAGGCGTTTGCTAGAGTGCCCAGAGCTCAGAGATCAGCTGTAGTGCCAGTGACAGACACAAGAGCAACTTCATCTTCACCAGCTACAACTTCAGTGCCACTAGCTCCAGCATCTACTCCACCAGCTCCAACTTCATCAGCTGATGCCTTCGTCCTTGGAGTCATTTCTACACCACCACATCAAGACCAAGCCTGAGAGTCAATTTAGTACTATGCATATTCTATGAACTTTTTGGTAACTTTTTGCCAAAGGGGGAGAAAAATGTATAGATCATAGGCTTCGAGAGAGAGTGTTTGCTTTTATTTCTCTCTTATTTTGGTGGCTGAACTTTGTTTGCTTTTGCTTGTTTGAGATACTCTATGTCTGTGTCATCCTTGGATGATCATGTGTTTGATCATATGTTACATTAATGCTTGTTGGATGACATTATCCTTTTATCTCTATATGATCATTCACTTTTCTCGGTGATGAGTGCATGTATTTTAACTATTATCATTTTGAGCGCTCCACCAAGATGTATGTGACATGGGAGAGTACCTCATGATCCTAACTCAATGTGCATTTGCAGTCCAAAGCAAATCTTAAACTATGCACAAATTTATGGGGAGCTCTCACATTTCACATCTCAAAGCGACAATGTTTTTCAATCCTATTATCATTTGTCGAAGCTTTGATCTATATGTTGTCATCAATTACCAAAAAGGGTGATATTGAAAGTGCAACTATCCCTATGTGGTTTTGGTAATTCAAAACAACATATAGCTCATTGAGCTAACACTATTTCTACATAAATATTTCAGGAAAAGCTCAATGAAGGACATGGCATGGATGAGAAAAGTGGACCCCTCAAAATGCTAAGGATAAAAGGATTGGCTCAAGCTCAAAGCTCAAGACTCTACATTTTATATTTTAGTGATCGAGGATAAGATTGAATCCCCAAGCCGTGTGCGACGCCCCCTCTCCTCTAGTTCATCCTTCGTCCAAAACTGTTGTGCTTGGCGAAGACATGCAGAAATAGTTTCACCACGCCGTCATCATGCCGTCGTCCTGCTGGAACTCATCTACTACTCCGCCCCTCTTCATGGATCAAGAAAGCGAGAACGTCATCGAGTTGAACTTGTGCTGAACGCGGTGGTACCGTGCGTTCGGTGCTTGATCGGAATGGCTCGTGAAGGTGTACGACTACGTAAAACGCGTTGATAAATGCTTCTGCTTAGAGACCTACAAGGCTATGCATCTCCATGGATAGATTTTGCATGTGCATAGAATTTTTTTTTGTTTTCAGTGCAACGTTCCCCATCGGCTTTACCTGTGACAACATTTTAGTTTCTTTCTCACGTGTGCATCATATAACAACTTTATCAAGAATTGCATGTTTGTGCTATCCATATGCAAAATGTATGTGCTATCCAGATGCGAAAAGGAAACTGAAAGGGTCGTTCCCCTACCTGGCATCACCTACTCCATTTTAGTGTTATTGTTTCAGACAGCAAATTGCATGTATAGCTATTCCCTGCTTAGTCTCCATTTTAGTCTTATTGTTCCAGTCAGCAAATTGCACGTACAACTATTCCCCTGCTTAGTCCAATCCAATAACAATACTTAGTATAGCAGCTCAAGCAGCAAACGTTTGAAGCTCTCAAAGGTTATATATATGAATGAGATATCGGCGGCCTCCTCCTCCGAGGACCGGCGGACGCAATAAATATACTGTCATGGAACTGCCGGGGGTGGGGTGGGGGGGGGGAACTGTCGGTGTCACCGGCGGATCTCGGGTAGGGGGTCCCAAGATGTGCGTCTTAGGATCAATGGTAACATGAACACAGGGTTTTACCCAGCTTAGGGCTCTCTTGATGAGATAATACCCTACATGCTGCTTGATTGACTATAATGAGTATAGGGGTTACAAGAGTTGATCTACCTCGAGATCATATGTTGTGATCTAAACCCTAGAGGTATGATGAGTAATGTCATAATCATACTCTATCGACTAGCCTAGCCTCGGTTTATATAATGTCCCAGAGGCCTAGGATAAAAAGAGTCCTAGGCGAATACGCCGGTGGGGGAGGAGTCCTTGTCTTGATCACCAAGTCTTGTGGAATCTTCCTTGTATGCGGCAACTGTCCGAACTGGCCCATGAGTATACGGCTATGGGGGTCCTCGGCCCAATCTAACTGATCGGGGGACGACATGGTGAGTACCCCCTAGTCCAGGACACCGTCAATAGCCCCCTGAACCGGTCTTCAAGTTGGGGACACTCCTCAATTCTTCCGAACTGTTCTTCATCTTCGGTCGTCGGTCTTGAAAACTGGTTCAACAAATCTTCTCATCTTCGATCTTGAGGATCACAAAGTAAATCCGAAGAGTTTATATATCAGGTATCCGAGGAGCCCCTTTAAGTTTCCGGCCTTTATCAATGCCTTGTTATTATTATGCCACACTTCAGGTTTGAAGTTATTCCCGGGCGGCATCGTCCTCTTGCGTCCGAGCTCCAACGCTGGATTGCATTCGAGGTATGTTTTGCAGCCAAGCACCAATGCCAGACTGCTTCCAAGCTCCAACGCCAGAATATATCCAAGCTCTAACGCCGGATTGTATCCGAGCTCCAACACCGGACTATATCCGAGATGTCATAGATCATTTGGGTTCAAAAAGTTGATGAAGTTTAGCCGAGCTTAATGCCAGAAATGCCCTCTATGGAGCCAACCACTGGCGCCTGAGCTTAATGCCGGACTGCTTCCGAGGTGGTGCACCACCCCTGACCGCGGGCTGATTTTTTGATTGGTGCAATTTATTCTCTGCCGAGATATATAGCCAGTAACCCTCAAGGTGTGTGTGTCGGTCTAAAACCCGAGATGCACCTGAAGGAAAACATGAAACCGCTGATCCTAGTTGCCCTGAGACTCAGGTCGATGCGCGAAATCGGCCTGAGGATCAACTCCTAGCTCAGCAGCATACATAGAGAATAGAAACACGGTGTGCAAAGTCCTCGAGACTCAGGTTGGGTGCGGCCGACCAACCTGAGGATAATAGTCTCCTCGAAAACTATATTGCACTTTAAATTTTCTGCATTGGACAAGCAATGCAGTAGCCCCCGAGACACTGGTCGGGTGGCGACACTAGATCAGGGGATCGATGTACCCCTTTAATATTTGTAAATAATAAGCACGAAGCCCAGTAGCCCCCGAGCCTTAATGTGGGCACGGGTGGCCAAATTAAGGATCGATATCCAAAGTAAAATCACAAGTTATGTGTAATGATTCTATGTATCCAAGTACTTTACATCATCAATGCTCGGAGCCACATTGTGCAAATCTTTGTTGACCGTCCATCGGCTTCAACCTCCTCGGCCAGTAGCCGGGGAGTGTTTGTCCCACTTTATAAAGCCTTTATGAGGGCAAAGATTTATGGCAAACAAGGCAATCCGGCCATACGGTTTTATGAACAAAGGTACCCAGAGAGACATGTTATATTATTGTTTAACATAAGAAACATCTTCCAAAGAAAATAGTCCCGATATCAGTTCCTTTCTCTGAGTTGTCATGCTAAGAATGATCATGAAACCTCATCTCCGATCAATGTGGGAGGAAAATACTGAGGATTTAGTTCGGGGAAAGCTCCCAAACATTGTGGTCTAGATAAACCCAAATTGTCACTTCCATCGCGACCGTTTATAATCTAAAAGTGGCCCATCGTTGGCTTCTACCCCCTTGTAGATGCTACGCAGGGTGTTTCCGAAATAACAAGACAACCCTTAGCCGATGTCTCGGTGCCCGAATGCGGTTGTGTTGGCGGAAACGAGGCAATCAGATATGCAGGCTTTATAACTTTCACTTAGTCATAGGAGCTTAAAGTTGGGAGGCCAGCAAGTAGCCCCCCGCTTAGTGTTCGGCGACAGCCGAGGTCAAGCCGTGAACACTTCGGCCAACGTTATGAACGGCCCGTCATTTAACATAGTCATCGGATCACTGACCAGTTTACGCTTATTGTGACAATCAGTTTTCAGCTTTCTCCACTGAGGTGCTTAACCATGCGACATAGAAACACAATCGTAGTAGTTCTCCCTTTGCACACCTAACCGAACGAAGCGGAACATAGGAGGCAAGCACAGGAGCCACGCAACCCAACTATTGACCGAAGACACAATTTGAAACCGATGCATATATAGTAATATCCGAGAATGTTGTTGCCGAGTCCCTAAAGGTGTCCGGCGTTGCACTGCGAGACTTGTGCTAGAAACACACAAATAGTTTTAAAAGTGCCATAAACATGGAAAACCAAGAAACGTCTGTAAAAACTTGACGTCCGAACAAGATCAAGTGTTTAGTGCCAATCTGAAAATTGGTCTTAGAGAAAAAAAATGTGCGTCTGTCGTGCTTTTAACATGACACATCCTATCTCAAGACTTCAAGCGGGTCAGCCTACGGCTTCAACCTCCTATCCCGAAGGCGGAGTACCTTTCGCTAGGCCAGTTTAGCAAACTTTAGCGGCTTTGAGAGGGAAATCCGGCTATTGACCACACACTCGCGTCAAAAAAGGAGTAATAGAAAAAAAAACTTTGCAACGACTGGAAAGAAGAACACTTATTATAAAACAGCTCACATAAATTTAAGAGCCCCCAAGTTACTTGGGTAAAAGAATTTTATGTATAATGATTGTATGTACCGAAGTACTTATATCATATCTGTGTTCACCCGAACTTTGAACGCGCCTTAACCGATCGTCGGCTTCTCCCTCTTCGGTCAAAACCCTTAACTACTTTCTCACATCCACATATGACCTAAACCAAAAGTCAAACTCGGCCCCACCGATTCTTTCTATCTGACGCCACCGAGTTCAGATGTCATAGACATTGCCACAAACCCTAGGAAAATCAGTCTCACCGATAGGGATCTCGGTCTCACCGAGATGGGATTGTAATCTCTCTGTTTCCCTTCATAACATTTCGGTACTACCGGGATGAGCGATCAGTCCCACCGAGATTGCAATGTAAACTCTCTGTTTCCCTTTCGTAACATTTCGGTCCCACCGAAATGAGCGAATCGGTCCAACCGAGTTTATTACCTGACCAACTCCCTGGTTAGCTTATTACCAAAATCGGTCTTACTGAGTTTGTGTAATCGGTCTCACCGAGATTATGTTATGCCCTAACCCTAACCATATCGGTCCTACCAAGTTGCATGTCGGTCCCACCGAAAACCCTAACGATCACTAGGTTTACTGAATCGGTCAGACCGAGTTTCTCAATTCGGTCCCACCGAGATTGGTAAATTGTGTGTAATGGTTAGATTTTGTGTGGAGGCTATATATACCCCTCCACCTCCTCTTCATTCGTGGAGAGAGCCATCAGAACAAACCTACACTTCCAACTTACATTTTCTGAGAGAGAACCACCTACTCATGTGTTGACACCAAGATATTCCATTCCTACTGAGGGAGTCCTGGACTAGGGGGTGTCCCGATAGCCGAACTATCATCATCGGCCGGACTCCAAGACTATGAAGATACAAGATTGAAGACTTCGTCCCATGTCCGGATGGGACTTTCCTTGGCGTGGAAGGCAAGCTTGGCGATACGGATATGTAGATCTCCTACCATTGTAACCGACTCTGTGTAACCCTAGCCCTCTCCGGTGTCTATATAAACCGGCTGGCTTTAGTCCGTAGGACGAACAACAATCATACCATAGGCTAGCTTCTAGGGTTTAGCCTCCTTGATCTCGTGGTAGATCTACTCTTGTAACACACATCATCAATATTAATCAAGCAGGACGTAGGGTTTTACCTCCATCAAGAGGGCCCGAACCTGGGTAAAACATCGTGTCCCTTATCTCCTGTTACCATCCGCCTAGACGCACAGTTCGGGAGCCCCTACCCGAGATCCGCCGGTTTTGACACCGACATTGGTGCTTTCATTGAGAGTTCCTCTGTGTCGTCACCGATAGGCTCGATGGTTTCTTCGATCATCAACAACGACGCAGTCCAGGGTGAGACCTTCCTCCCCGGATAGATCTTCATATTCGGCGGCTTTGCACTGCGGGCCAATTCACTTGGCCATCTGGAGCAGATCGAAAGCTACGCCCCTGGCCGTCAGGTCAGATTTGGAAGTTTGAACTTCACGGTTGACATCCGCGGGGACTTGATCTTCGATGGATTCGAGCCACAGCGAAGCGCGGCGCACTGTCACGATGGGCATGATTTAGCTCTGCAGCCGGACAGTACCCTGGAGGCCGCACTCGAGTCCGCTCCAATCTTTAATTCGGAGCCGGCTGCGCAGATCGAGGACGGGTGGCTAGACACCGCCTCGGGGGCTGCAACCTCTACGGCGATAGAGCCGAACACTGACCTTGTCCCTCATGAAGCTCGTGACTCCAAGGTGCCGGACTCCTCACCGGACTCCGAGCCTCCCGCGCCCCCTCCGATCGAATCCGATTGGGCGCCGATCATGGAGTTCACCGTGGCGGACATCTTTCAACACTCACCTTTTGGCGACATCTTGAGTTCGCTAAAGTATCTCTCGTTATCAGGAGAGCCCTGGCCGGACTGCGGTCAGGATGGTTGGGATGCGGATGACGAAGAAATTCAAAACCCACCCACCACCCACTTGGTAGCCACTGTCGATGATCTAATCGACATGCTAGACTACGACTCCGAAGACATCGATGGTATGGACGACGATGCCGGAGATGACCAAGAACCAGCGCCTATCGAGCACTGGAAAGCCACCTCATCGTATGACATATACATGGTGGATATCCCAAAGGATGGGAATGGCGAAGGAACAGCGGAGGATGACCCCTCCAAGAAACAGCCCAAGAGCCGGCGTCAGCGGCGCCGCTCTAAATCCCGCCACAGCAAGAATGAAGATTCCAGCACCAGAGATAATAACACCCCAGACAGTGCCGAAGACAACCCCCTCCAGCAAGATTCAGCACAGGAGGACGGAGACGCCAGCCCTCATGAGAGAGTGGCAGCAGAAGAGGTAGAGGATTATATGCCTCCCTCCGGAGACGAGGCAAGCCTCGACGACGACGAATTCGTCGTGCCTGAGGATCCCGTCGAACAAGAGCATTTTAAACGCAGGCTTATGGCCACGGCAAACAGCCTCAAGAAAAAGCAGCAACAGCTTAGAGCTGATCAAGATCTGCTAGCCCATAGATGGACTGAAGTCCTCGCGGCCGAAGAGCATGAGCTCGAACGCCCCTCCAAAAGCTACCCTAAACGCAAGCTGCTCCCCCGATTAGAGGAGGAGACATATGAACCTGCATCACCAGCAGACAATACGGCTGACCGACCACCCCGTGGTCGCGACAGAGAGGCCTCTAGGCCCTTCACTAGAACCGTACCCCGGCATCGCTCGAAAAGCACAAGGCCACAGGGGAATGCTCTGGACTTGCGAGATATATTGGAGGATAAGGCAAGACAATCAAGATCGATCTATGGATCGCGTGGGCGCCCCATGATACGTGACGACAACCGTCGCGCCGGACATAGTAAGTCCGGCCGGGCCGAAAAAAATAGACAAAGCTCTTTTGAGCTCCATCGTAATATCGCCCAGTACAGAGGCGCCGCACACCCACTATGCTTCACAGATGAAGTAATGGATCATCAAATCCCCGAAGGGTTTAAACCCGTGAATATTGAATCTTACGATGGCACAACAGACCCCGCGGTTTGGATCGAAGACTATCTCCTCCACATCCACATGGCCCGTGGTGATGATCTTCACGCCATCAAATATCTCCCACTCAAACTTAAAGGACCAGCCCGGCATTGGCTTAACAGCTTGCCAGCAAAGTCAATCGGGAGTTGGGAAGACCTGGAAGCCGCATTCCTCGATAACTTCCAAGGCACGTATGTGCGACCACCAGACGCTGACGACCTAAGCCACATAATTCAGCAGCCAGACGAATCGGCCAGACAATTCTGGACACGGTTCTTAACCAAGAAAAACCAAATCGTCGACAGTCCAGATGCGGAGGCCCTCGCGGCCTTCAAGCATAACATCCGCGACGAGTGGCTTGCCCGGCACCTGGGACAGGAAAAGCCGAAATCCATGGCAGCCCTCACATCACTCATGACCCGCTTCTGCGCAGGTGAGGATAGCTGGCTAGCACGTAGCAACAACCTCAGCAAAAATTCTGGCAGTCCGAATATCAAGGACTGTAATGGCAGGTCGCGTCGCAACAAAAACAAACGCCGCATTAATGGCGATAATAGTGAAGATACGACAGTCAATGCCGGATTCAGAGGCTCTAAACCCGGTCAGCGGAAAAGCCATTCAAAAGAACTACTCCGGGTCCGTCCAATTTGGACCGAATACTCGACCGCTCGTGCCAGATACACGGCACCCCCGAAAAGCCAGCCAACCACACCAACAGGGACTGTTGGGTATTCAAGCAGGCAGGCAAGTTAATTGCCGAAAACAATGACAAGGGGCTGCATAGCGATGACGAGGAAGAGACCCGACCGCCGAACAATAGAGGACAGAAGGGTTTCCCCCCACAGGTGCGAACGGTGAACATGATATATGCGACACACATACCCAAAGGGGAGCAGAAGCGTGCACTCAGGGATGTATACACGATGGAGCCAGTTGCCCCGAAGTTCAATCCATGGTCCTCCTGCCCGATCACTTTTGACCGAAGGGACCACCCCACCAGCATCCGCCACGGCGGATTTGCTGCATTAGTTTTAGACCCAATCGTCGATGGATTTCACCTCACCAGAGTCCTGATGGACAGCGGTAGCAGCCTGAATCTGCTTTATCAGGATACAGTGCGCAAAATGGGCATAGACCCCTCAAGGATTAAACCTACCAAGACAACCTTTAAAGGCGTCATTCCAGGTGTAGAAGCCAATTGTACAGGCTCAGTTACACTGGAAGTGGTCTTCGGATCCCCGGATAACTTCCGAAGCAAAGAGTTAATCTTCGACATAGTTCCGTTCCGCGGCGGCTATCATGCTCTGCTCGGATGTACCGCGTTTGCAAAGTTCAACGCAGTGCCGCACTACGCATACCTCAAGCTCAAGATGCCAGGCTCTCGAGGAGTCATCACGGTCGACGGAAATACTGAATGCTCTCTCCGAACCGAGGAACATGCAGCGGCTCTCGCGGCAGAAGTACAGTGCAGCCTCTTAAGGCAATTCTCGAGTCCGGCCGTTAAGCAACCGGACACGGCTAAACGCGCTCGGAGTAACCTACAACAAGACCACCTGGCACGTTCCGAGCACGCGTAGCAGTGCGGCCCCAACCCCAGCCCCTGCAAAACGTCAAGACAGGTCCTTCGCGTACACCATTATGCTTTGGAGATACCATGGGCATGGGGAGAGGGGCACGACCACGATAGGCCCAGAATGCGGCTCAACCACACCAGGGGCTCTCAAGTGTGTCGTACTTTTTTTCTTTTCCTTTTTCCTTTTTATTTTTACCCACAGGACTCCGTTCGTCAGAGGCCCTGTCCGGCAGTAGACCTGCCGAACTCACGATGCAACAGCCAGGGAAGAAGGAAGGCTACAACGAATATCCAGGTGGTCTCCATTATGAGCATTAAATCTGTTTTATACACCATTCCGCAGCCTACCCCCTGGAGGGGGACATGTTTAATAGTCCCATCCCTTGCTTATCGCACCATCTGTATCGTTCTGCATTCACAGCGGTCTTTTCTTGAATAAGTAATGCAGCACCTTTTTGCTTCCAATTGCATTTCTTTCTTATACATATGTTCATTTATGACATGTTGCGTCCGTACATTTTGGTACGGCTAAATACACCAGGGGCTTATGTTCCCCGCATCATGGGGTGATAAGTCCGAACACTTCCACAAGTGCGGCACCCCGAACTTATAGCATTATATGCATCGGCTCGGAATCATGTCTTGGGTCAATAGTTGGGTTTGCCCGGCTCCCATGTTTTGGTACCTTACGTTCCGTTGTATCGGCTAAGGTAGCACTGGGAGAACCACAGCGATTGCGCCCCAGTTGAGCTGGGCGAGCGCCTCAGTGGAGAAAGCTAAAACTGACCGTCATGATGCAGTGAGAGCCGATCGCTGTTCGAGAGGTTCTTTGCGAGTCCCTAAAGACTTATGCCGCTTAGAGCGAGGAGCCGGCTTCGTCCGGCCCAGGCGTGGATAGCGCCCCAAATTCGGCCTTCCGAAGACTAGGGGCTTCGCCGAAATTTAAAATTATAGAATTCTATGGCTAAGTGAGAGTGTTCAAGCATTATAAGTCCGGTTGCCTTGTTTGTTGTGTTGAGCGCCTCCCTAGATGGACCCAAAAATGGGAACAAGAGTGCTCAAGTTTATCCCGAACACCCAGCACTCGTGGCATGGGGGCTGAAGCCGACGACTTGCCAACTCTCAGATTCGATAAATAGTCGCACAGAAGGTAATATTTTAAATTAACTAAGTTTTCAGCGCACAGGATAACAAAATGCGGTTACCAAAATCGGTCTTACCGAGTTTGTGTAATCGGTCTCATCGAGATTACGTTATGCCCTAACCCTAACCATATCGGTCCTACCGAGTTGCATGTCGGTCCCATCGAAAACCCTAACGGTCACTAGGTGTACTGAATCGGTCAGACCGAGTTTCTCAATTCGGTCCCACCGAGATTGGTAAATTGTGTGTAACGATTAGATTTTGTGTGGAGGCTATATATACCCCTCCACCTTCTCTTCATTCGTGGAGAGAGCCATCAGAACAAACCTACACTTCCAACTTACATTTTCTGAGAGAGAACCACCTACTCATGTGTTGAGACCAAGATATTCCATTCCTACCATATGAATCTTGATCTCTAGCCTTGCCCAAGTTGCTTTCCACTCAAATCTTCTTTCCACCAAATCCAAATCCTGTGAGAGAGAGTTGAGTGTTGGGGAGACTATCATTTGAAGAACAAGAGCAAGGAGTTCATCATCAACACACCATTTGTTACTTCTTGGAGAGTGGTGTCTCCTAGATTGGCTAGGTGTCACTTGGGAGCCTCCGACAAGATTGTGGAGTTGAACCAAGGAGTTTGTAAGGGCAAGGAGATCGCCTACTTCATCAAGATCTACTGCTAGTGAGGCAAGTCCTTCGTGGGCGACGGCCATGGTGGGATAGACAAGGTTGCTTCTTCGTGGACCCTTCTTGGATGGAGCCCTCCGTGGACTTGCGCAGCCGTTACCCTTCGTGGGTTGAAGTCTCCATCAACGTGGATGTACGATAGCACCACCTATCGGAACCACGGCTCAAAAATCATCGTGTCTCCAAATTGCGTTTGATTTCTCCAAACCCTTCCCTTTACTTTCTTGCAAGTTGCATGCTTTACTTTCCGCTCCTCATATACTCTTCGCACGCTTGCTTGAATTGTGTTAAGATTGCTTGACTTGTGCTAAGTTTGCTAAAATCAGCCAAAGACTAAAATGTGGAAAAGGTTAAGTTTTTATTTGGTCAAGTAGTCTAATCACCCCCCCCCTCTAGACATACTTCTGATCCTACACCGTGTTGTTTCATGGGAACCATGGTTTGTTTGTGGCGATTACAATGAGGCATTATGGCAGCATATGAGTACCTCTCAATGCCTTTGTGTTCTGAGAATCAAATGTCGGCCTTCGAAGACTGTCTCTTGATGTGTGAGCTTGATGATCTTGGTTTATGTGGGTTACCATACACATACAATAATAGTCAAGATGACTCCCGCAATGTCCAGGTCCATTTGGATCGGGCGTGTGCGGATGAATCTTGGCGTGGTATCTTTCCATCTGTGAAGGTGTTGTATCTAGCAACCTCTTGTTCAGACCATAGTCCCCCTCTTGGTTAAGCTAGAGGGAGTACAAGTGCAGCGGCATCGGGCCTCTGTTTCACACTATGAAATCATGTGGGAACGTGACCTAGCGCTCCCTGATGTTATTGCCGGTGCATGGGCAAGGCACCGCTCTAATGGCAAACTGAGCTTGGTTGCCACATCCCTAAGTGAGGTGATGACAGAACTAAAACAATGGAGTAGTGTGACATTTGGGAATGTATTGAAAGAGATAGAGACACTTCGTACACAGCTCTCCGGGCTTCAGTTGGCGGGTTCAGACCATGCACAAATTCAAAATAATATGTATCAACTAGATGAGCTGTTGTACCGTGAAGAAATAATATGGCTCCAACGCTCCCGTATATCTTGGTTGAAGGAGGGGGAGGAAAACATCAATTATTTGCACAGGAGGGCAGTCTGGCGTGCTCGTAGGAATCACAATCAACGTCTGTTGAAGGAGGACAGTTCGTGGTGTAATGTTCCAAGTGACATGGAGAGGATGGCAAACTCGTATTTTAAGGAGATCTTTACTAAGGATCTAATACTCGCCCCAGGTGAGGTCCTTGACTGTATCGCGCTGCGAGTTACAGTGGCAATGAATGAGTCTATGTGCAAGCCTTATACAGAAGACGAGGTCTCTAATTCCCTTTTTCAGGTTGGACCCTTGAAGGCCCCGGGTTGTGATGGTTTTCCAGGCCAGTTTTATCAGCAAAATTGGTTGGTGTTCAAGGAAGAAATCATTGCCGCAGTTCTGGATTTTTTCGTCATGGGGATTATGGCTGATGGTGTCAATGACACGGCAATTGTGCTTATTCCAAAAGTTCCTCACCCAAAGGAGCTCAAGGATTTCTGCCAAATTAGCTTGAGTAATGTGGTGTATAAAATTGTTTCCAAATGTATGGTGAACAGGTTACTACCTTTCCTCACAGATCTTATATCTGAAAACTAGAGTGCTTTCATTCCAGGAAGGCTTATATCTGACAACTCTATCATTGCATTCGAATATATTCACCATATTCAGTCAATCAAGAGTAACTCACCAGCTTTATGTGCTTACGAGTTGGATTTATCAAAGGCCTATGTTCGTGTTGACTGGGAGTTCTTGGAGAGGGCACTGGTCAAATGGGGCTTCTCTCAGCACTGGATTTCTCACGTGATGCTTGTGTTACATCAATGAAATATTCAGTAAAGTTTGATGGGAATTTGTTGGAGCCCTTCTCCCCATCTAGGGTGCTCCGTCAAGGTTATCCGTTATCCCCCTTTCTTTTCCTCTTCGTAGCTGATGCTCTTTCATCTTTGATAAATAAGGCTATGCGGGAGGAGGGACTCAAAGGGGTGAAAATATGCAGAACTGATCCTGAAATATCTCATCTTTTGTTTGCGGATGATTCACTCTTGTTTTTTCATGCGTCGGTACAACAAGAATTATTGGTTAAAGGTTTGTTGAACACTTATCCGACAACGACTGGCTAACTAATTAACCCATCGAGGTGCTCCATCCTTTTCTCAGATAGCTGCTTACAAAGTGTGGTTCAAGAGGTAAATGGCATATTGGAGATTACTCAGGAGGTTTTTGAACCCAAATATTTGGGCCTCCCGGTCCCCGAAGGAAGAACGCATAAAGGTAATTTTGAAACAATCCAGGAGTGCTTAAGAAAGAAACTCATAGATTGGAGTGAGCAATACACTTCATCATGTGTAAAGGAGATTCTTATCAAATCAGTTGCTCAGGCTATTCCAACTTATGTCATGAGTGTGTTTAAACTCCAAGCCTCAGTCTGTGATGAGCTAAGGCGTATGATACGTCAATATTGGTGGGGACTGGGGAGTTGAGAATGGGAAGAATAAAATGGCTTGGATGAGTTGGGACAAGCTGAGATTGCCTAAATCCATGGGGGCATGTGTTTTAGGGATATGAGGGCCTTTAACCAGGCCTTGTTGGCCAATCAGGCCTGGAGATTATTAGACACACCGGACAGCTTATGTGCTCGTTTACTAAAAGCAAAGTACTATCCCTCAGGTCATCTGCTTGATACGGTCTTCCCTGGCAATGGCTCCGCAGTTTGGAAGGGGATCTTGCATGGACTGGAGCTATTGAAGAAGGGGGTTATATGGCGCGTGGGTAATGGTACATCAATCCGTACATGGCAAGACCCTTGGATTCCGCGGCCCTACTCCTTTCGGCCAATCACTCCAAAGGGCTCATGTCATTTTAACCATGTATCAGCCTTCTTGGATGCCAAAGGTGCATGGAAAGTGTACCGCTTGAAAGGAGCCTTTTGGCCAATGGATGTTGATCAAATCCTAATAATCAGAACCTCACCTCGACAGTGTTCTAATTTTCTATCTTGGTTCCCGGAGAAGCGTGGTATGTTTGCGGTGAAAAGCGCGTACAAGCTAGCCACTCAAGAGCACAAAATGATCTTCGCTGCAGGTGCCTCAAGCACAAACCGGATGGTAATCATACATTGTAGAACCGTGTTTGGAAGTCAGCCATTTCTCAGAAAATGAAGATCTTCGCTTGGAAGGTGGTGAATGGGACGCGAGCCACACAACAATACAAGAGGATCAGGCACGTTTCTACACGCTCAACGTGCCCACTGTGTGGAGTGGAGAGGAAATCACATTTCATGCGTTGATTTCTTGCATGCAAGCACAAATTCTTTGGGTAAATTTGCGAAGGAGATGGCCACTCCCAGATGATGATTGTCTCATTGATAATGGAAAGGAGTGGTTCTTGCACTTGCTCAACAAGTGCTCTGAAGAAGTTTGGGATATGCTCATCATGTTATCATGGCGGATTTGGTAGTTGCGCAACGACAAGACCCATGGGAAGGACACCCCACCTATCCTTGCCTCGGTCGAGTTCCTAGATAGTTACACCCATGGGAAGGACACCCCACCTATCCTTGCCTTGGTCGAGTTCCTAGATAGTTACTACAAGTCAATCAAGCTTGCTGGGAGGTATTTAGAAGAAGAAATTTTGAAAGGAAAGATGTCCCCCTTGTCCTTCGATATGCCTCCACAGAAGAAGTGGAATCCTCCTACTCCTTGGCCGGCCCCTGCATTGGGCACGGTGGCCCTCTCAGTCGATGGCTCCTTCCAGGAGGCTGACGGGTCCGCGGCAGCTGGCTTGGTCCTAAGGAACAATGATGGGTCTATTATATTTGCGGCATATCGGTTCATATTTCACTACAATGATCCGTTGTAAGCGGAACTGCATGTGATCATGCAAGGCATGTCGTTGGCGATCCAACACTCTAACCTCCCAGCGGTACTTCAATTGGATCGTCAGAGGCTTTGTCAAGTCTATCAAATGAAGCCTTGGTTCGTTCGGCGTATGGACAGTTATTAAGGATCTCTTTGGTAGTAGGGGAGTTTTTTCCTCAGGAAATTACAGCCGGTCTGAGCGTGCTACTGCTGTGTGGCTCGGCTTGGTTCCACCTTGTATTGAGGACTTATGGCCTCTTGACTATAACTCTATGAACTTGCAATAAAACTCCCTTTTACCCCCACAAAAAAACAATATTTAGTACATATAAGAAAGTGAAAGGGACGCACCCCACCTGGTGTCGTGGTTCTAAGTCTGACAGTAGTGTAGGGGGGTAGGAATGGAGAGGCAAGATCCTAGCTATTGAGTAGTTGTATACGCAAGGGATTTACGAGTTCAGGCCCTTCTCGGAGGAAGTAACAGCCCTACGTCTCAGAGCCCGGAGGCGGTCGACTGGATTATGTGTGTATGAGTTACAGGAGTGCGAACCCTTTACACTGAGGAGGGGGTGGCTTATATAGAGTTCGCCAGACCCCTCCGGCCCTCAGTTATGTAGGGTTTAAGGTACATTAAGATCGGGCGTTACTGGTAACGCCACAAATAAAGTGCTATGATGGCTATAAAGGCTACTTAATAACCAGCCGATCGTGTGCAGAGTGACTTTAGATCTCCTGGCTGTCGAGTGGTTGGCTTCATGGTCGAGTGTCTTCGAGTCCGTCGAGTGGAACACTTCCGTGTCGATTGAAAGGTGGTTTCTTCTAGAGATCTCCTTGGAGAGGGTAGTTTGGACAGGTCCATGACCCTACCCTAGGTACATAGCTTCATCATTAGCCCCCGAATGGATCGAGGTTTGAGTGGGGAAGGAGTTGAGAACTCTTCCGACCCATTTTTCGTGCTATGAGTGTATCTTGTTCGGGATCCATGAACTTAAGTAACGATAACAACTTCTTTTTCGGTCGCCATGATCCATTCTTAGTTTCAGTCGAGTGAATTTCTTTACTTGAAAAGCTCCTAGTGACGGTGTGGATGAGATCCTCCGTCTGACAAGTTGTTCTGCTGCTCGCGGATTTTGAGGGATTCGAATTTTGGGAAGCGTGCGGGGCGGAGGAAGCCGCGGTAATTGGACGGGATAGGACGGAGATGCCTCGATCTCCACGCCACCTTTTTCTCCACGTATCGCGCGCGCGACTGTTGCGGGATTTGGCAGGATCGTCTGGGCCTATAGGTCAGTCACTCAGAAGCAACTCCATATAAGCCGCTGGCCCAGGGCTTTTGAACAGTGCGCCTTCATTTTTCCTCTTTCTTCTCGAATTCCTCCGCCACCTCTGCTCTCGTTCCGGTGCCGTCGGTCCGTTCGAGCTTCGTTTGCGGCGATGGTGAAGGAGAAGATGACGGCCCTGGAGCGCGCGAAGAAGGCGACATCGCGGGCGAAGGCGAAGAAGTCCGGCCGGGGCGGATCTTCCTCGAGGTCTGCCTTGCCGCGGGGCTGGATCCAGGGCGATTGGATGCCCTCCGCGATTCGTCAGGAAGACATTGACGACTTGGTCGAGGGGGGACTCATTCTCCACAAATCTTCGCGCCTCCTGGGGAACGAGATCGAGCCGCAGCCTCTCGAGGGTGAGTGTGTCCTTATCGCCACTCACGTCGACCGCGGATTCTCCCTGCCCCCTCATCCTTTTTTCTGGAGTGTCTTGAACTTTTTCGGAGTGCAACTTCATCACTTTACTCGAAATTCCATCGTGTATCTTGCTGCCTTCGTGTCTTTGTGCGAGAATTTCTTGGGTTGCCGTCCTCATTGGGGCCTCTTCAAGCACATTTTCACTTGCCGTTCTCAGTCGGTTAAGAAAGCCAAGTTGAGTGACGATAAGACGTAAGTGATTCAGATGTGCGGGGGTCTTGGGATCCAGATGAGAAGCAAAAGTTCTTTTCCAACCATGATTCTTCCTGACTCAGTCCGCGGGTGGCAGTCGACCTGGTTTTACTGCAAAGACCAGCCGACCCCAGGTCAGGCGACGGGTCTTCCCCCTTTCTCCCTGAACCGAGTAGAAAAACCTTCATCTCTAAAAGTGACACTAGAACAGAAGGCACAAGTCAAAGTGTTGGTTGTTCGAGCGGTTCATCTTGTCCGCGACGGGGTGACTGGTATGGATTTGCTAGAGGTCTTCCTCCGGAGACGTATCCAACCACTCCAAGCTCGTGTTCATCCGATGTGGATGTATTCGGGTCTCGAAGACACCACTCGGATTCACCCGGAGGAGGTCGACGAGGCTACGTTGGAGGGGTGGTTGTCAAGCATCACAGGTAACAAAGATAACCCCCGAGGAGCCAGGAGGATTCCTCCACTCGACCAATCGTATGAAGTAGATCAGGTCCGATTCTGCATCTCTGACTGTGGTCTTGCTTTCTTCATTCTGTTTGCTTAAAATCAATCGACTAACTTTTGTCTTGTTTGTTGTCTTCTAGACCATTACCGACATGTACTCGATGCCCAACGGGGCGCAAGAACAGACCCAGGAGGAGGAGGCGAGCGGAGGCGAAAGTGGGGAGGAGTGGAAATCTGATGATGAGGGGGAAGAGGATGACAACGGCTTCAGTGAAGAGGAGGAGGAGGAAGTCGATCCTCCTCGCACGGAAAGGCGATCCAAGCTTATCCACAACCCCGCGAGCGAGCGTGGCAAAGCGGCCGCGCCTGTTGGGCAGTCGTCAAAATGCCCTCGGACGGATTCTCCGGCACTGTCTGAAAAAGCGCCGAAGCATCCGCGGGCGGCGTCATCAAAGCCGCCGAAGGCCTTGCCCAAGATGAGAATGACCATTCCTACCATTTCCGGGTAATAACAGAACTTGTGTTTTCTCGCTTAACATGGATAGACTCTTGGTCGACTCATTGAATAACCGACTGGTTTCTGAAATCTGCAGTGCTGCTACCTTTGAGACCTCCGCCAGGAACGAAGACCAGGAAATGGGAGACACTGTCACTTCCAACCTTGGTACAATTTCTGTAGTTTCACTTTTGGCCAATTGGATTTTCATTTTTAACTTCGGATTTTTCATGTAGCTCCTCCTCATGTCATTGATCTCCCTGATGATGATGACGAGGTGCCACTGAGGACGAGGAGGAATAAAAAGGCGTCGGCTGGCAAGACTACTCAGATTGCATCAGTGCGTGAGACCTCGGTTCAAGAGGGTGGCGATGTCGCTCGGCATTCCGTGTCCTTTGTTGTGCCGCTGACGAGTGTCCGGCCTTCGTCGTCGACTGCTGACCCGCCCTCCCCTTTTTGCCACACACCACGTCCCAGAGGACCAACTGGGTGCTGCTAAGGAGGCTATACGCCAGGCGGGGATCATGCTGGAGCAGGTGAAGGCGATCCGGGAAGCCAGCCAAGCGGCCTATGATGCTAGCTTAGCCCTTCAGAGCAACGTCCAGGTTAGTTGGTCACCGCTTGTTCTTTTAGGATATGCTATCTGAAGACTTTTTTTCCGAAGATCTTTGTATCTGTACACCCACTGGGTGTGTCGATTGAATTTTTGGATCGGTGGGGGCACGCTGAGTGCACCCACTGGGTGTAGTCCCCGAGACTATGGTGGACTGCTGGCAGTCGATTGTAGTCTTTGTATTTTGAATTTCTTCACTCTAACTTCTTCACTCGGTCTGGTCGGACCATGTCGATTGGAATCTTGGAACCAGTGGGGGCATGCTGAGTGCACCCACTGGGTGTGGTCCCCGATACTATGGTCTTCTGCTGGCAGTCGACTAAGGTCTGAAGAACCTGTGTTTTTTTGGACGATCATGATGAGACCGTGGCTTACTGCTGGCAGTTAGCTATGGTTTTAGGATCATAACCTCTTTGTCTCTTTCAGTCGACTGATCGGATCAAGTCGGTAGAACCAGTGGGGGCACGCTGAGTGCACCCACTGGGTGTAGTCCCCGATACTACTGTCGAATATTTTGATTCTGCTGTAGTCTTAGAAATGTTACGATTTTTCTCTTAGTCACTCGGAAGCAGCCTATCTTTGATGTCTGTCGACTGGCCCTTTGCAGAAATCTTGCGAGCTTGTGACTCGCTATACTGAATTGGAAAACAAACAGATCCAGCTCGACCTTGACTTGAAGCTTGTTCAGGAGAACTTTCAAAAGGCAAAAGACGAAGCAAAAGGTACGACTAGTGAGAATTTGACGACTGTCTTTATCTTTCGACCCATTCCTGATTCTGATCTCATTGTCATTTTGCAGATAAAATGAAGGAGGCTCTGAAGAAGAAGGACCATAACCTTGCCGAGGCGCAGAAGGCGGCTTTGGACAAAACGAAGCTTGCAGAAGAAAAACTGGCTTCAGTCGGTAAACTTGAGGAGGACAACGCCAATCTGAGAGCTACTCTCAACGCGGCCAACAAGGAGGTTAGTCATCTGAAGAATGATAAGATTGCTCTGAGTGACAAGGCTAGTGAACTGGTGGGGAAGAGGAACAATCTGGAGGCCTATATGGAGGGGCTCTCCAAGAAGTTATTCATCATGCTTGAGGGTAATCTCTCCTACCCGACTGACTTGTTATCATCGACTCATCGTAGAATTGTTGGTTTATCTTTGAATTGTGTTTACAGAATTCTGCCAAAACTTTGAGGAGGAGACCAGTCGAGTGGAGATAGGCTTGGATCCCATTAACTCTCCTGTGAAGGATGAAACTGCTATGAACGTGCTCTGACTGGAGTCTCATGTTGCTGGTGTGGTTGACTACCTTTCTCGACTGAAGGTTGCGGCGTCGCGAATCGACATGACACTCTAGCCAGGAACGACGCTTCAAAATGACCTCGAGTCTCTAATGACTCGACTGAATGAAGTTCCAGGTCGAGTGCAAGAATGGAAGAAGTTTTCTGCCAGGTGCGGTGCTGACGTTGCCCTGTCCCTGGTCCGCGTTCACTGCAAGGATGTGCGAGAGGAGAAGCTGGTGTCCATCAAAGTTGCCAATACCAAGAAGCACGACTTCCAATCTTTCATGGAGACCTTCATTGCTGCTGCCACTCGGATTGCTGACAGAATTGACTTGGACCAGTTTGTCGTGCCCTCCAGTCCTCCACCCGAGGAGTAAGAAAAACTTCTATGCTTCGCTTTAAATTTGCCTCGGAATGCCGAGTGGTTTTGTAACCGATAAACTTTTACAGGCTTGACGCTTGAGCACTTCTGAATCCGTAGGACGTTATCCGAACTTGGCTTATCATTGAATATGCTTGCATTTTCCTTCGAGCGAACTTTGTTCTTCACTTGGAATATACTTTAGTGCTTGAGACGCAACCCTGAGGTGGAGAATCCAGTCGACGTGCACTTCATCGCTCTTGCAGGTAGGGATGGAGCACAGATAGCAGTCGACCTGCGTCCTTGCGGATCGGGATGGAGCGCACGTTGTATTTGTGGCGTAGCTCTTAAGGCGAAGGCAGCAGTCGACCTGCACCTCGTCGTCCTTGCAGAGCGCATGTTGTATTTGTGGCGTAGCTTCGAAGGAGAAGGTAGCAGTCGACCTACACCTCGTCGTCCTTGCAGAGCGCACGTTGTATTTGTGGCGTAGCTCCAAAGTAGAAGGTAGCAGTCAACCCGCACCTCATCATCCTTGCAGAGTGCACGTTGTATTTGTGGCGTAGCTCTGAAGGACAAGGTAGCAATCGACCCGCACCTCGTCATCCTTGCGGATCGGAATGAATTTCATACTTAGGCGAGCACTTGGACTGCAGCTAAGCCTCCGAGTGAGAGGGTTGCTCTCCACTCGGTAGGATTTTCAAATACTTAGGCGAGTACTGGACTGCAGCTAAGCCCCCGAGTGGGAGGGTTTCTCTCCACTCGGTAGGATTTTCAAATACTTAGGCGAGTACTGGACTGCAGCTAAGCCCCCGAGTGGGAGGGTTGCTCTCCACTCGGTAGGGATTTCAAATATTTGGCGAGTACTGGACTGCAGCTAAGCCCCCGAGTGGGAGGGTTTCTCTCCACTCGGTAGGATTTTTAAATACTTAGGAGAGTACTGGACTGCAGCTAAGCCCCCGAGTGGAAGGGTTGCTCTCCACTCGGTAGAATTTTCAAATACTTAGACAAAACGGATTCACAGCTAAGCCCCCGAGTGAGAGGCTTGCTCGTCACTCGGTAGGAAATTTTAAATACTTAGGCGAGTACTGGACTGCAGCTAAGCCCCCGAGTGGGAGGGTTGCCCTCCACTCGGTAGGATTTTCAAATACTTAGGCGAGTACCGGACAGCAGCTAAGCCCCCGAGTGGGAGGGTACTCTCCACTCGGTAGGATTTTTAAATACCGAGGCGAGTACTGGACTGCAGCTAAGCCCCCGAGTGGGAGGGTTGCTCTCCACTCGATAGGATTTTCAAATACTTAGGTGAGTACTGGACTGTAGCTAAGCCCCCGAGTGCGAGGGTTGCTCTCCACTCGGTAGGATTTTCAAATACTTAGGCGAGTACTGGACTGCAGCTAAGCCCCCGAGTGGGAGGGTTGCTCTCCAATCGGTAGGATTTTCAAATACTTAGGCGAGTACTGGATTGCAGCTAAGCCACCCGAGTGGGAGGGTTGCTCTCCACTCGGTAGGATTTTTGAATACTTAGGCGACTACTGGACTGCAGCTAAGCCACCCGAGCGGGAGGGTTGCTCTCCACTCGGTAGGATTTCCAAATACTTAGGCGAGTACTGGACTGCAGCTAAGCCCCCGAGTGGGAGGGTAGCTCTCCACTCGGTAGGATTTTCAAATACTTAGGCGGGTACTGGACTGCAGCTAAGCCCCCGAGTGGGAGGGTTGCTCTCCACTCGGTAGGATTTTCAAATACTTAGGCGAGTACTGGACTGCAGCTAAGCCCCCGAGTGGGAGGGTTGCTCTCCACTCGGTAGGATTTTTAAATACTTAGGCGAGTACTGGACTGCAGCTAAGCCCCCGAGTGGGAGGGTTGCTCTCCACTCGGTAGGATTTTCAAATACTTAGGTGAGTATTGGACTGCAGCTAAGCCCCCGAGTGGGAGGGTTGCTCTCCACTCGGTAGGATTTTTAAATACTTAGGCGAGTACTGGACTGCAGCTAAGCCCCCGAGTGGGAGGGTTGATCTCCACTCGGTAGGATTTTCAAATACTTAGGCGAGTATTGGACTGCAGCTAAGCTCCCGAGTGGGAGGGTTGCTCTCCACTCGGTAGGATTTTTAAATACTTAGGCGAGTACTGGACTGCAGCTAAGCCCCCGAGTGGGAGGGTTGCTCTCCACTCGGTAGGATTTTCGAATACTTAGGCGGGTACTGGACTGCAGCTAAGCCACCCGAGTGGGAGGGTTGCTCTCCACTCGGCAGGATTTTTGAATACTTAGGCGAGTACTGGACTGCAGCTAAGCCCCGAGTGGGAGGGTTGCTCTCCACTCGGTAGGATTTTCAAATACTTAGGCGAGTACTGGACTAGAGCTAAGCCCCCGAGTGGGAGGGTTGCTCTCCACTCGGTAGGATTTTCAAATACTTAGGCGAGTACTGGACTGCAGCTATGCCCCCGAGTGGGAGGGTTGCCCTCCACTCGGTAGGATTTTCAAATACTTAGGCGAGTACTGGACAGGAGCTAAGCCCCCGAGTGGAAGGGTTGCTCTCCACTCAGTAGGATTTTCGAATACTTAGGCGAGTACTGGACTGCAGCTAAGCCACCCGAGTGGGAGGGTTGCTCTCCACTCGGTAGGACTTTCGAATACTTAGGCGAGTACTGGACTGCAGCTAAGCCCCGAGTGGGAGGGTTGCTCTCCACTCGGTAGGATTTTCAAATACTTAGGCGAGTACTGGACTGCAGCTAAGCCCCCGAGTGGGAGGGTTGCTCTCCACTCGGTAGGATTTTCAAATACTTAGGCGAGTACTGGACTGCAGCTAAGCCCCCGAGTGGGAGGGTTGCTCTGCACTCGGTAGGATTTTTAAATACTTAGGCGAGTACTGGAGTGCAGCTAAGCCCCCGAGTGGGAGGGTTGCTCTCCACTCGGTAGGATTTTCAAATACTTAGGCGAGTATTGGACTGCAGCTAAGCTCCCGAGTGGGAGGGTTGCTCTCCACTCGGTAGGATTTTTAAATACTTAGGCGAGTACTGGACTGCAGCTAAGCCCCCGAGTGGGAGGGTTACTCTCCACTCGATAGGATTTTCAAATACTTAGGTGAGTATTGGACAGCAGCTAAGCTCCCGAGTGGGAGGGTTGCTCTCCACTCGGTAGGATTTTTAAATACTTAGGCGAGTACTGGACTGCAGCTAAGCCCCCGAGTGGGAGGGTTGCTCTCCACTCGGTAGGATTTTCGAATACTTAGGTGAGTACTGGACTGCAGCTAAGCCACCCGAGTGGGAGGGTTGCTCTCCACTCGGTAGGATTTTCGAATACTTAGGCGAGTACTGGACTGCAGCTAAGCCCCCGAGTGGGAGGGTTTCACTCCACTCGGTAGGATTTTCAAATACTTAGGCGAGTACTGGACTGCAGCTAAGCCCCCGAGTTGGAGGGTTGCTCTCCACTCGGTAGGATTTTCAAATACTTAGGCGAGTACTGGACTGCAGCTAAGCCCCCGAGTGGGAGGGTTGCTCTCCACTCGGTAGGATTTTCAAATACTTAGGCGAGTACTGGACTGCAGCTAAGCCCCCGAGTGGGATGGTTGCTCTCCACTCGGTAGGATTTTTAAATACTTAGGCGAGTACTGGACTGCAGCTAAGCCCCCGAGTGGGAGGGTTGCTCTCCACTCGGTAGGATTTTCGAATACTTAGGCGAGTATTGCACTGTAGCTAAGCTCCCGAGTGGGAGGGTTGCTCTCCACTCGGTAGGATTTTCAAATACTTAGGCGAGTACTGGACTCCAGCTAAGCCCCCGAGTGGGAGGGTTGCTCCCCACTCGGTAGGATTTTCGAATACTTAGCGAGTACTGGACTGCAGCTAAGCCCCCTAGTGGGATGGTTGCTCCCCACTCGGTAGGATTTTCAAATACTTAGGCGAGTACTGGACTGCAGCTAAGCCCCCGAGTGGGAGGGTTGCTCTCCACTCGGTAGGATTTTCAAATACTTAGGCGAGTACTGGACTGCAGCTAAGCCCCCGAGTGGGAGGGTTGCTCTCTACTCGGTAGGATTTTCGAATACTTAGGCCAGTATTGGACTGCAGCTAAGCTCCCGAGTGGGAGGGTTGCTCTCCACTCGATAGGATTTTCAATTACTTAGGCGAGTACTGGACTGCAGCTAAGCCCCCGAGTGGGAGGGTTGCTCTCCACTCGGTGGGATTTTCAAATACTTAGGCGAGTACTGGACTGCAGCTAAGCCCCCGAGTGGGAGGGTTTCTCTCCACTCGGTAGGATTTTTAAATACTTAGGCGAGTACTGGACTGCAGCTAAGCCCCCAAGTGGGAGGGTTGCTCTCCACTCGGTAGGATTTTCGAATACTTAGGCGAGTGTTGGACTGCAGCTAAGCTCCCGAGTGGGAGGGTTGCTCTCCACTCGGTAGGATTTTCAAATACTTAGGCGAGTACTGGACTGCAGCTAAGCCCCCGAGTGGGAGGGTTGCTCTCCACTCGGTAGGATTTTCGAATACTTAGGCCAGTATTGGACTGCAGCTAAGCTCCCGAGTGGGAGGGTTGCTCTCCACTCGATAGGATTTTCAATTACTTAGGCAAGTACTGGACTGCAGCTAAGCCCCCGAGTGGGAGGGTTGCTCTCCACTCGGTGGGATTTTCAAATACTTAGGCGAGTACTGGACTGCAGCTAAGCCCCCGAGTGGGATGGTTGCTCTCCACTCGGTAGGATTTTCAAATACTTAGGTGAGTACTGGACTGCATCTAAGCCCCCGAGTGGGAGGGTTGCTCTCCACTCGGTAGGAGTTTCAAATACTTAGGCGAGTACTGGACTGCAGCTAAGCCCCCGAGTGGGATGGTTGCTCTCCACTCGGTAGGATTTTCAAATACTTAGGCGAGTACTGGACTGCAGCTAAGCCCCCGAGTGGGAGGGTTGCTCTCCACTCGGTAGGATTTTCAAATACTTAGGCGAGTACTGGACTGCAGCTAAGCCCCCGAGTGGGATGGTTGCTCTCCACTCGGTAGGATTTTCAAATACTTAGGTGAGTACTGGACTGCATCTAAGCCCCCGAGTGGGAGGGTTGCTCTCCACTCGGTAGGAGTTTCAAATACTTAGGCGAGTACTGGACTGCAGCTAAGCCCCCGAGTGGGATGGTTGCTCTCCACTCGGTAGGATTTTCAAATACTTAGGCGAGTACTGGACTGCATCTAAGCCCCCGAGTGGGAGGGTTACTCTCCACTCGGTAGGATTTTTAAATACTTAGGAGAGTACTGGACTGCAGCTAAGCCCCCGAGTGGAAGGGTTGCTCTCCACTTGGTAGAATTTTCAAATACTTAGGCGAAACGGATTCACAGCTAAGCCCCCGAGTCAGAGGCTTTCTCGTCACTCGGTAGGAAATTTTAAATACTTAGGCGAGTACTGGACTGCAGCTAAGCCCCCGAGTGGGAGGGTTGCCCTCCACTTGGTAGGATTTTCAAATACTTAGGCGAGTACTGGACAGGAGCTAAGCCCCCGAGTGGGAGGTTTGCTCTCCACTCGGTAGGATTTTTAAATACTTAGGCGAGTACTAGACTGCAGCTAAGCCCCCGAGTGGGAGGGTTGCTCTCCACTCGGTAGGATTTTCGAATACTTAGGCGAGTACTGGACTGCAGCTAAGCCCCCGAGTGGGATGGTTGCTCTCCACTCGGTAGGATTTTCAAATACTTAGGTGAGTACTGGACTGCATCTAAGCCCTCGAGTGGGAGGGTTGCTCTCCACTCGGTAGGAGTTTCAAATACTTAGGCGAGTACTGGACTGCAGCTAAGCCCCCGAGTGGGATGGTTGCTCTCCACTCGGTAGGATTTTCAAATACTTAGGTGAGTGCTGGACTGCATCTAAGCCCCCGAGTGGGAGGGTTGCTCTCCACTCGGTAGGATTTTTAAATACTTAGGAGAGTACTGGACTGCAGCTAAGCCCCCGAGTGGAAGGGTTGCTCTCCACTTGGTAGAATTTTCAAATACTTAGGCGAATCGGATTCACAGCTAAGCCCCCGAGTGAGAGGCTTTCTCGTCACTCGGTAGGAAATTTTAAATACTTAGGCGAGTACTGGACTGCAGCTAAGCCCCCGAGTGGGAGGGTTGCCCTCCACTCGGTAGGATTTTCAAATACTTAGGCGAGTACTGGACAGGAGCTAAGCCCCTGAGTGGGAGGTTTGCTCTCCACTCGGTAGGATTTTTAAATACTTAGGCGAGTACTAGACTGCAGCTAAGCCCCCGAGTGGGAGGGTTGCTCTCCACTCGGTAGGATTTTCGAATACTTAGGCGAGTGTTGGACTGCAGCTAAGCTCCCGAGTGGGAGGGTTGCTCTCCACTCGGTAGGATTTTCAAATACTTAGGCAAGTACTGGACTGCAGCTAAGCCCCCGAGTGGGAGGGTTGCTCTCCACTCGGTAGGATTTTCAAATAATTAGGCGAGTACTGGACTGCAGCTAAGCCCCGAGTGGGATGGTTGCTCTCCACTCGGTAGGATTTTCAAATACTTAGGTGAGTACTGGACTGCATCTAAGCCCCCGAGTGGGAGGGTTGCTCTCCACTCGGTAGGAGTTTCAAATACTTAGGCGAGTACTGGACTGCAGCTAAGCCCCCGAGTGGGATGGTTGCTCTCCACTCGGTAGGATTTTCAAATACTTAGGCGAGTACTGGACTGCATCTAAGCCCCCGAGTGGGAGGGTTGCTCTCCACTCGGTAGGATTTTTAAATACTTAGGAGAGTACTGGACTGCAGCTAAGCCCCCGAGTGGAAGGGTTGCTCTCCACTTGGTTGAATTTTCAAATACTTAGGCGAAACGGATTCACAGCTAAGCCCCCGAGTGAGAGGCTTTCTCGTCACTCGGTAGGAAATTTTAAATACTTAGGCGAGTACTGGACTGCAGCTAAGCCCCCGAGTGGGAGGGTTGCCCTCCACTCGGTAGGATTTTCAAATACTTAGGCGAGTACTGGACTGCAGCTAAGCCCCCGAGTGGGAGGGTTGCTCTCCACTCGGTAGGATTTTTAAATACTTAGGCGAGTACTAGACTGCAGCTAAGCCCCCGAGTGGGAGGGTTGCTCTCCACTCGGTAGGATTTTCAAATACTTAGGTGAGTACTGGACTGCAGCTAAGCCCCCGAGTGGGAGGGTTGCTCTCCACTCGGTAGGATTCTCAAATACTTAGGCGAGTACTGGACTGCAGCTAAGCCCCCGAGTGGGAGGGTTGCTCTCCACTCGGTAGGATTTTTAAATACTTAGGCGAGTACTGGACTGCAGCTAAGCCCCCGAGTGGGAGGGTTGCTCTCCACTCGGTAGGATTTTCAAATACTTAGGCGAGTACTGGACTGCAGCTAAGCCCCCGAGTGGGAGGGTTGCTCTCCACTCGGTAGGATTTTCGAATACTTAGGCGAGTACTGAACTGCAGCTAAGCCCCCGAGTGGGAGGGTTGCTCTCCACTCGGTAGGATTTTTAAATACTTTGGCGAGTACTGGACTGCAGTAAGCCCCCGAGTGGGAGGGTTGCTCTCCACTCGGTAGGATTTTCAAATACTTAGGCGAGTACTGGACTGCAGCTAAGCCCCCGAGTGGGAGGGTTGCTCTCCACTCGGTAGGATTTTTAAATACTTAGGCGAGTACTGGACTGTAGCTAAGCCCCTGAGTGGAAGGGTTGCTCTCCACTCGGTAGGATTTTCAAATACTTAGGCTAAACGGATTCGCAGCTAAGCCCCCGAGTGAGAGGCTTGCTCGTCACTCGGTAGGATTTTTTTTACAAACTTAGGCGAAACGGATTCGCAGCTAAGCCACCCACTGGGGGATTTCTCACGTAAACAAAAGCAACAACAATCAATGGGAAAATTATAACACTCTTGTCTTTGATAAACAAACGACATAGGTACTTTTTATTACATCTCATCCGAGTGAGTACTTAAGTATAAACGGGGCGGAGCAGCTCCGCATTCCAAGCTCGTGGCTCATCAATCTGGCGATCGACATTGTAAAGATGGTACGCTCCATTGTGGAGAACTTTGGTGATGATGAAGGGGCCTTCCCAAGTAGGGGCGAGTTTGTGTGGCTTCTATTGATCCACTCGGAGGACCAAGTCTCCTTCTTGGAATGCTCGACTCTTCACGTTTGTGGCATGGAATCGACGCAAGTCCTGCTGATAGATAGTCGATCGGATCATGGCCATCTCTCTTTCTTCTTCTAGAAGGTCGGCTGCGTCCTGCCAGGCTTGTTCTGCTTCATCTTCAGAGTAGAGCTCGACTCAGGGTGCATTGTGAAGCAGGTCACTCAGCAGAACTGCTTCAGCTCCATAGACCAGAAAGAATGGAGTTCGCCCAGTCGACCGATTAGGAGTAGTCCTCAATCCCCAAAGAACTGATGGAAGTTCATCGACCCATGCGCCTGCTGCGTGTTTGAGATCATGCATCAACCGGGGTTTCAGTCCTTTGAGAATTAGGCCGTTTGCTCTTTCTGCTTGTCCATTCGACTGGGGGTGAGCGACGGAAGCGTAGTCGACTCGCATGCCTTGAGAAGCGCAAAAGGCTCTGAATTGGTCGAAATCGAAGTTTGACCCATTATCAGTGATGATGCTATGCGGTGCCGGCATCTGAATATCAACTCTCTGATGAAGCTGATAGCAGTGCCGGCATCAAGATTCCTGATAGGCTTGGCTTCAATCCACTTAGTGAACTTGTCGACTGCCACCAGTACATGGGTGAAGCCGCTCCTGCCAGTTCTCAGTGGTCCAACCATATCTAATCCCCAAACAGCGAAGGGCCAGACGAGTGGAATGGTCTTCAAAGCTGAGGCGGGTTTGTGTGACATATTGGAATAGAACTGACATCCATCACACTTGTCGACTATCTCCTTCGCCATTTCATTTGCTCTTGGCTAGTAAAACCCCGCTCGGTATGCATTAGCCACAATGGTCCGAGAGGACGCATGATGGCCACAGGTCCCCGAGTGGATATCGTCAAGGATTATCTGACCTTCTTCTGGTGTTATACATTTCTGACTGGCTCCAGTCGCGCTTTCCCTGTACAACTGTCCCTTTATCACAGTAAAGGCCTTCGATCGACGGACGATCTGTCGAGCCTCTTCTTCATTCTCTGGGAGCTCTTTCCTTAGGATATACGCGATGTACGGCACTGTCCAGTCGGGGGTGATGACCAAAACTTCCATGATCAGGTCGACCACAGCTAGGACCTCAACTTCAGTCGGATCTGTGGCACTTTTTGGCTGCGGGGCTTCTTCGGTGAAAGGATCCTCTTGCACTGATGGTGTGTTGATGTGTTCCAAAAACACATTATTGGGAATGGCTTCTCTCTTAGAAACTATTTTTGCCAAATCATCAGCCGCTTGATTTTTCAGTCGGGGTATATGATGAAGCTCTAACCCCTCGAATTTCTTCTCTAGCTTTCTCAGTACATTGCAGTAACCAGTCATGGCCGAACTTCTAACGTCCCACTCTGAGGGAGTCCTGGATTAGGGGGTGTCCGTATGGCCGGACTATAACCTTTTGCAGGACTCCTGGACTATAAAGATACAAGATTGAAGACTTCGTCCCGTGTCCGGATGGGACTTTCCTTGGCGTGGAAGGCAAGCTTGGCGATACGGATATGTAGATCTCCTCCCATTGTAACCGACTCTGTGTAACCCTAGCCCTCTCCAGTGTCTATATAAACCGGAGGGTTTTAGTCCATAGGACGAACAACAATCATACCATAGGCTAGTTTCTAGGGTTTAGCCTCTCTGATCTCGTGGTAGATCTACTCTTGTACTACCCATATCATCAATATTAATCAAGCAGGAGAGGGCCCGAACCTGGGTAAAAACATCGTGTCCCTTGTCTCCTGTTACCATCCGCCTAGACGCACAGTTCGGGACCCCCTACCCGAGATCCGCCGGTTTTGACACCGACATTGGTGCTTTCATTGTGAGTTCCTCTGTGTCGTCATCTTTAGGCCCGATGGCTCCTCCGATCATTAACACCGATGCAGTCTAGGGTGAGACTTTTCTCCCCAGACAGATCTTTGTATTCGGTGGCTTTGCACTGCGGGCCAATTCGCTTGGCCATCTGGAGTAGATCGAAAGCTACGCCCCTGGCCATTAGGTCAGATTTAGAAGTTTGAACTACACGGCTGACGTCCGCGGAGACTTGATCTTCGACGGGTTCGAGCCACAGCCGAGCGCGCCGCACTGTCATGATGGGCATGATCTAGCTCTGCCGCCGAACAGTGCCCAGGAGGCCGCACCAGTGTCCGCTCTGACCCTTAGCTCAGAGCCGACTGCGCCAATCGAGGACGGGTGGTTGGACACCGCCTCGGGGGCTGCAATCTCTACGGCGATGGAGCCGAACACCGGCCTTGTCCTCTGCGAAGCCCGTGACTCCAAGGTGCCGGACTCCTCCCCGGAGTGCGAACCTTCCGCGCCCCCATCGATCGAATCCGATTGGGCGCCGATCATGGAGTTCGCTGCCGCGGACATCTCTCAACACTCGCCCTTCGATGACATTCTGAATTCACTAGAGTCTCCCTCTTTATCAGGAGAACGCTGGCCGGACTATGGTCAGCAAGGATGGGATGCGGATGACGAAGAAATTCAAAGCCCACCCACCACCCACTTCGTAGCCACAGTCGATGATTTAACTGACATGCTCGACTTCGAGTCCGAAGACATCGACGGTATGGATGACGATGTAGGAGACGAACAGGAACCAGCGCCTATAGGGCACTGGACAACCACCTCATCTCACGATGTATACATGGTGGACACACCTAAAAGAAACGACGACGAGGAACAAAGGGATGCAACGAGGGATCGTTCCCTCAAAAAGCGGTCAAAGCGGCGGCGTAAGTGCCGCTCAAAACCCCACCTCGACAGAGACCCAGCCACAGAGGAGGGCAAACCAGCGGACCACAAACATGACATCGAGAAACCGTCCGAACAGGGCAACTTGGGTAAACAAACCGAACAACCCGTCTCCGGCGAAGATAATGGTCCGGACGACCTCACGCCGGACAAGTTGCTGGAGCAAAAGAACCTCCACAAAAGGCTCGTCGCCACTGCGTGTAGCCTGAAAAAGCAGAAGCGAAAGCTCAAAATAGCGGAAGATGCACTCAGAATTAGATGGGGTAAAGTACTCAACACCGCAGACAAATACGGCGACAGTCGCCACACAAAGAGCTATCCGAAGCAAAAATTACTGCCGGAATTTGATGAGGAGGCCTTAGAGCCCCCGCAATCAAAAAATAAGGAAGCCACCAGGTCGGATAAACAACCCCATGGCCAACATAGAGCGGCAAATGGCGCCGCACACAAGCCGGCACGCGATCCGCACAAGGATTCGCATCAAAAAGACGGCCCAGCCAGATCTATCTACGGGCCAAGAAAGCAAGCTCTAGTAAGCAATGCAACGCAACAAGTATCCGAACATCACGGCACACCCAAATATAGGGGTGCCGCACACCCCCTATGTTTCACCGATGAGGTGCTGGACCATGAATTTCCAGCGGGATTCAAGCCCGTAAACATAGAGGCATACGACGGAACAACAGACCCTAGAGTCTGGATTGAGGATTATATCCTCCACATACACATGGCTAGAGGAGATGACCTCCACGCCATAAAATACTTACCCCTCAAGCTCAAAGGGCCAGCCCGGCATTGGCTTAAAAGCCTTCCCGAAAACACCATCGGAAGTTGGGAAGAGCTCGAGGATGCTTTTCGGGCAAATTTTCAAGGGACCTATGTCCGACCTCCGGATGCAGACGATCTAAGTCATATAACTCAACAACCCGGAGAGTCAGCCCGGAAACTCTGGAACAGATTTCTTACTAAAAAGAACCAGATAGTCGATTGTCCGGGCGCCGAAGCCTTAGCAGCTTTCAAACACAGCGTTCGAGACGAATGACTCGCCAGACACCTCGGCCAAGAAAAGCCAAGAACAATGGCCGCATTAACAAGCCTCATGACCTGCTTTTGCACAGGAGAGGATAGCTAGTTGGCAAGAAGCAGTACCAGCGACAAGTACATCCGAAGTTAGGGCAACGGGAAACCGCGACGTAGCAAGGACCAGTGCCGGACCAAGGGAAATAGCCCGAAGAGCACGGCAGTCAACGCCGGATTCAAAAGCTCTCGACGAAATCAGAAAAAGCTGCCCCTCAAGGATAACAGGGACGAGCTATCTAACCTAAACAAAATCTTGGACAAAATATGCCAAATCCACAGTACTCCCGGGAAGCCTGCAAACCATACCCACAGAGATTGTTGGGTCTTCAAGCAATCCGGCAAACTCAACGCCGAACACAAGGGGCTCGACATATCAAGCGAGGACGATGACGAACCCCACAAGCAGAGCATCGGAGAACAAAAGAAGTTCCCACAAGAAGTCAAAATAGTAAACTCACTTCACGTGACAAAAGGGGAAAACAGAGTGGCGCCTACAGAGATACGCGCCATACGACCTGTCCCAGAGGAGTCCCGCCACTGGTTGTTAAAACCAATCACCTTCTACCATCAGGATTACTCTAGAAGTATCCGGAACGCAGGCTGGACTGCCTTGATATTAGATCCGATAATTGACGGACTCCACTTTACACAAGTCCTAATGGACGGCGGCAGTGGTCTAAACCTGCTATATCAGGACACAATCCGCAAAATGGGGATAAACCCAACAAAAATTCTCCATGGCAACACTTCCTTTCAAGGGGTAACGCCAGGCCCAGATACCCATTGTACGGGTCCTCTCCTGTTAGAAGTTATGTTTGGCTCCCCCGACAACTTCCGCCGCAAAAAGCTAACCTTCCACATCGCCCCATTTACAAGTAGCTATCAAGCACTAGTGGGACGCGAAGCTTTCGCCCGCTTTAACGCAATACCGCATTATGCATCCCTTACGCTTAAAATGCCCGGTCCGCGAGGCATCATCTCATTAAAGGGAAATATCGAGTGTTCCTCGAGCGCGGAAGACTGTGCGGCTGCCTTGACAGCCACACACTAAACCGGCTTCACTAATCAAAGCACCTAAACAGGTCGTTCAGACCCCGGACATGGCTAGACGAGTCCGGCGTAAACATACAAGGGCTTACTAGCCGCATACCCCCGTACAAGGGGCTCCGCGCGTGTACAACAAGAGACAATAAAGCTCAATTCTACCCATTTTCTGAATTATACTTTGTTTATTTAATATAACATAGATTTTCGCATGATCTTTTTCAACTAAGTTCCTCTCTTTTACAGATGAACACCGTGCTACACCCGTCCAGGATACGGCACAACGGAGACACAGGCGCAGACGTGCAGTAGGGACCCGTTCCAAGGATTCTTTTCAGATTAAGACCCTGCGTAAACCTTTTTCACTGTCTCTTGTTGATACACATCCCCCGGTTTCTTGTTATAACCGAGGAGGAGGCTGGCGTCTTGGCATGTGGCCACGTCAGAATTTTGCGCGTACCTGGACACCAGGGGCTTCTTACCAAGGGCGTTGTTCAGCCCGTTTTCATAAAGACCGAATACCTTAGGGAGTGTTCGGCGTCGCGAGTTTGGCCTTATATGCATCAGCTCCGAATCATGTCTTTGGTCAAATGTTGGGTTTGCCCGGCTCCTGTGTTTTGCTGCCTTACGTTCCGCTCTATCGGCTAAGGCGGCACCAGGAGAACTACTGCGATTGTGCCCCGGTTCGGCCAGGCGAGCACCTCAGTAGAGAAAGCCGAAAACTGACTGTCATGATATAGCGTGAGACTGGTCAACCACTCGATGACCCGCCGGAATCTTTAGGATTCCTCCGCATTAACGAAGGGCCGTTTCCCGGCCAGGCACACACGCGCCCCGAATTCGGGTGAGCGCGGTGCCCCTAGGGGCTATATAGTAGCCCCACTGTCAAACTCCTATGGCTAAGTGAAAGTGATAAAGCATTATAGTCCGGTTGCCTAGTTCGCTGCGCTATCACCTCCTTAATAGGACCAAGACGTTGGATCAAGTGTGAAAATGCGCCTTCTGCGAACACCCCCGCATTATATGCGTGGGGGCTGAAGCCGAAGACTGCCATCTTTCAGGTTATATACACATATACATTAACGGCCGCACAGGAGGTATTCTAATTCTTGAAGGCACAAGTATAAAAAGCTTTTATATTCCATCGAAACATTGTTTTACAATAATACATGTTATTCGAACATAACATCCTTCGAGCACTGCGTCTCTATTAAACGAGCGCCCTGCAGAACTTCCTGAAAATAGTGCTCGGCAGGTACTCGGCTCTCGTCCGAATCTTGGGATGCAACAGCAATGGCCTTCATCTCCGCCCAGTATGTCTTGACACGGGCAAGAGCCATCTGCGCACCCTCTATGCACGCTGACCTCTTCATTGCATTAATATGCGGCACCGCACCGAGGAACTGCTGCACCAAGCTAAAATAACTCTTCGGCTCGGGCCTTTTCGGCCACAGATGACTCACGACATACTTCATGGCGAGTCCGGATAACCTATTCAGCTCCGCCCATGCGGCCAAACGATCGGTTAATGGAAGTGGGCGCTCTGGATTGTGGAACTGCGACCAAAAAAGCTTTTCCACTTCGTGGTCCTTTTGATCGCGGAAGTGTTCGGCCACGTCCGCGGCACTCGCCGCCAAGTCCAGATAAGTGTTCGCTGCACTCCACTGCCGGTCCAACGGAGCATATTTTGGATCCCCGAACTTCATCCGCAGCATAAAGGGCTTTCCAGCCGTGATATCTCCGGCCTGACGTAGCTCCTCCTTCATAGCTCTCATCGCAGAGCGAGTATCCTTGGCCTCGGTAGTGACCTTCTCTAGGTCCTTCTGTGCCACCCGATCTTCTTTTTCAAGAAGCTTGCAGCGGTCGGCAGCATTCTTCAACTTTACAGTCATCTTGGCCATTTCCTTCTTGCTTTGGCAGTGAGCAACTTGTTCGGCTTTCAGCTCTTCAGTCGCCTTTAAGGCAGCCGCATCGCTTTTCCTGGCCTGCTCCTTGGCTCGGGCAAGTTCCGCCCGAAGGTTCTCCATGGCAGCGGCACCATCTGCATCAAGCACACATGTGGTAAGGTACGGGCATCAAGCTCCTCTTACCAGGTGTCTTCGGAGAAATTACATACCTTGTGCCTCGTACAGCCGCTTGTTGACAAGCGCGATGTCGGCATCTGCCACGTCAAGTTGCCGCTTTAGCTCGGCAAATTCATCAGTCCGGCTAGCCACCGGACACTTCGCCACCTACATAGGAAAGGCGACATATTATACCTGGGATTATGATCCTCGGCGCACCATCATTTTTGACAACGCACAGAGTCTCAAGGGGTACTATGTATACAGGGGCGCATCTTATATATGCGGATCTGTCAAAAGGTACATCATTTCGCGTACCTCAAAACCTGTCAGTAAACTCCTGACGGCCTCCTACAACCCGCTCTCCCCGGATGAAATCCTTCCAATCACCGTATCCATCAACGCACGGTGTTCTTCTGAGATAGACGCTCGCCCGAGCAGATCCTTCAGCTCCTCCGACCGTGCACCGGACGGTGCCGGACTCGTCTGATGGCCTTTTTCAAAGGCCGGACACGGAGGGCCTTGGGGGGGCATACAACCGCCTTCCGGCCCTGCCGTATTCGGAGAAACCCTCCATGATGACACCTCAGGGTCGCCCGCCTCACGAGGCGGTACGGCAGGGGGAGGGGTTCCGCTCTCCATCATCTCCGGACGAAGATCCCCTGAAGATGAGCTCTGCTGAGAAGGGCTGAGATCCGAACTACAAGGTAAAATTTCGGTTATCTTCCTCAGAAATAGAACAGGGATGTCTCTCATTTTAAAACCCCCCTCTTTACTTACGGCTCGGTGGAGAGCTGATCCCCTTGGGGGCGCAATGCGACCGAGGCACCCCCCGGCGCCGGACCCTCTGACAAAGATTTCTTCCCCCACTTTGAGACCATGGCCTCCGGGTCTTCAGAGGCGGTCCTCTTCTTCCCCTGGTTAGAGGAATTCTCGATTCCTCCTTTCCTGACAGCCTCCTTCGGGGAGGCGGTAGCTTCCTTGCTCCCCTCTTTGCCTTCTTCCAAAGGCGCAACCTCCAGCATCCTGGTTAACACGGGATCCGGCGTAGTCTCAGGGAGGGGGGCCGGACACCTGATTAGCTTTGCTTTCGCTATCCACTCCTGTTTAAGGGACATCTCTTTTAAGGGAAATTTTATGATAAATATACGGATAGCGTGTCCGGGTACAGGGCTACTTACTTGAGTATCCGGGCGATTGCAGCTCAGACCTGCATCCTCGGACGAGTCCGGACACATTGCTTGTGATCCCAAAAACAATTTGTACATCTCCATGGGCGTCGCGCCCACAAAATGTTGGAGGGCTCGTGGTCCTTCCGGATTAAACTCCCACAGGCGGAGGGGGCGACGTTTGCAGGGCAGGATGCGGCGAATCAACATAACCTGCGTCACTACAGCCAGATTGATATCTCTTTCTAGGAGATCTCGAACGCGGCCCTGCAACAAGGGAACGTCCTGGGACGACCCCCAGTTAAGCCCTTTATTGACCCATGACGCTAGCTGTGGTGGGGGACCCGAGCGAAAGGCAGGTGGCGCCACCCATTTGGTGCCCCTGGGAGCTGTGATATAAAACCACTCTCGTTGCCATAAGCTGAACTCATCTTGAAAAGAGCCCTCGGGCCATGGAACATCGGCATTCTTGCTTATAACAGCACCTCCGCACTCTGCGTGCTGCCCCTCGATCATCTTCGGCTCTACTTTGAAGGTCTTAAGCCACAATCCGAAGTGAGGAGTAATACGGAGGAAGGCCTCGCACACGACAATGAACGATGAGATATGGAGGACGGACTCCGGAGCTAAGTTGTGAAATTCCAGCCCGTAATAAAACATGAGCCCCCTCATGAAGGGGTCCATCGGGAAGCCTAGCCCCCGAAGAAAGTGAGACGCGAACACCATGCTCTCACCAGGCTTGAGCAGGCAGCCTATGCGAGATTTCGCCGGTTAGATACCTGGCATCTCTTAGCTTTAGCACGTCTTCTTCCGTAACGGAGGAAGGCGTCCATCGGCCTTGAAGGTCGGAGCCGTACATCATCGGAGGTCCGAAGCGCCTAAATTTGGAGCTTTGGGTGTTGGAACTCAAGGTGAGAGGCGGATTTGATTGAGATTGAAAGAAAGGAGTCGAGCCTTGGTATCTTTATAAAGAGGTTGAATACCAAGAGCCCTCCCCGTGACCGTTTGGGACTCGCCTTCGATTGAGGACACATACCAATAGGCACGGTTGGGTTACCCACGCCCGTATTGATGAGAATCTCGGAATAAGGGGACACGATCTCTGCTTCGACAAGACGTGCCAAGGAAACCACCTCGCTAAATGCGCTGAGGTGGGCCAGTAAAACGATTCGAATAAAGGCTTGGCCATGGTGTGATGTCACGTTGCGGAATACGTCAGCATATTAGATTTGTGCACATATTATTCTCTCTATGGTGGTATGTGGAACTTGTTTTGCAGATATGGACACTATCCTTGTGTTCAAAATCTTCTATGAAGTATTCGGAGAAGGAACCCGCCTTGCAATGTCGAAGACAATCTGCATGCTGGACTCGTCGTCATTGAAGCCTGGTTCAGGGGCTACTGAGGGAGTCCTGGATTAGGGGGTGTCCGGATGGCCGGACTATAACCTTTGGCCGGACTCCTGGACTATGAAGATACAAGATTGAAGACTTCGTCCCGTGTCCGGATGGGACTTTCCTTGGCGTGGAAGGCAAGCTTGGCGATACGGATATGTAGATCTCCTCCCATTGTAACCGACTCTGTGTAACCCTATCCCTCTCCGGTGTCTATATAAACCGGAGGGTTTTAGTCTGTAGGACGAACAACAATCATACCATAGGCTAGCTTCTAGGGTTTAGCCTCTCTGATCTCGTGGAAGATCTACTATTGTACTACCCATATCATCAATATTAATCAAGCAGGAGTAGGGTTTTACCTCCATCGAGAGGGCCCGAACCTGGGTAAAAACATCGTGTCCCTTGTCTCCTGTTACCATCCGCCTAGATGCACAGTTCGGGACCCCCTACCCGAGATCCGCCGGTTTTGACACCGACACACTCCTTCATCACTTGGTTCACCACCAAATCTGAGTCGCCATAGACCATGAGGCGACGGACGCCGAGTGAAATGGCCATACGCAACCCATACAAAAGTGATTCGTATTCTGCTTCGTTATTGGAGGAATCAAAGTGAATCTGGAGCACATATCTGAGCTTATCTCCTCAGGGGGACACCAACACTACCCCAGCACCGGAACCATTCAGCATCTTAGATCCATCAAAGAACATGGTCCAGTGCTCTGAGTGAACTTGAGTCGGCAGTTGCTGTTCCATCAACTCGGCGATGAAATCTGCTATTGCTTGGGACTTGATGGCTTTCTTTGCCTCAAACTTGATATGTAGGGGAAGGAGTTGAATCGCTCATTTTGCCACTCGGACAGTTGTGTCTCTGTTGTGCAGAATCTCTGACAATGGAGCGTCGCTGACGACTGTAATGGAATGGTCAGAGAAGTAATGAGCAACCTTCTTCGTGGTCATATAAATCCCATATACAAGCTTCTGATAATGACGGTATCTTTGCTTTGATGGGGTCAAAACTTCAGAAATATAATATACTAGGCGCTCGACCGTAAGTACTGTACTGACGACTTGTCCTGTGGCTGCAATGTAAAGCAGCAAAGGCTCTTTGCTGATTGGGGCAGCAAGCACCGGCTGGGTGGAGAGCAGGGCTTTTAGCTCTGCAAACGCTGCATCAGCTTCAGGAGTCCACTCGAACTTGTCTGACTTTTTTATCAGTCGGTAAAGAGGCAATGCCTTTTCACCGAGACGAGAGATGAATCGACTTAAAGCGGCCAAGCAACCAGTAAGCTTCTGGACATCGTGCACACGCACAGGATGTTTCATTCGTAGTATAGTACCAACTTTTTCTGGATTGGCGTCGATTCCTCGTTCGGAAACGAGAAAACCGAGTAACTTTCCGCCAGGAACTCCGAATGTGCACTTTGATGGATTAAGCTTGATATCGTACCTCCTGAGGTTGGCAAATGTCTCAGCAAGGTCAGTTAGCAGGTCGGAACCTTTCCGTGACTTGACCATAATATCATCCATGTATGCTTCCACATTCTGACTGATCTGAGTGAGCAAACACTTCTGAATCATCCTCATGAACATGGCTCCAGCATTCTTGAGGCCGAATGGCATGGTGACAAAACAGAAGCACCCGAATGGAGTGATGAAAGCTGTTTTGATCTCATCGGGTCCATACAGACGGATCTGATGGTAACCGGAATAGGCGTCTAAAAAACATAGGCGCTCACATCCCACAGTCGAGTCGACTATTTGATCGATGCGGGGGAGAGGAAAATGATCTTTCGGGCAGGCCCGATTGATATGTTTGAAGTCGATGCACATGCGAAGCGACTTGTCCTTCTTGGGGACCATGACAACATTGGCGAGCCACTCGGAGTGATAAATCTCTCGGATAAACTCCGCTGCTAAGAGCTGAGCCACCTCCTCGCCAATGGCCTTTCTTTTCTGGATGGTGGACCGTCGAAGATGTTCTTTGACAGGTTTCACTTTTGAGTCGACTCGTAGACGGTGCTCAGCCAGCCCCCTGGGAACACCCGGCATGTCAGAAGGTTTCCATGCAAAGATGTGCCAGTTCTCACGGAGGAATTGGATGAGCGCTTCTTCCTATTTGGAGTCGAGTGTTGTAGAGATATGAGTCGGAGCAGCACTGGGGTCGGTCGGGTGAATGTGAATCGGTTTTGTCTCACCAGACGACTGAAACACTGATTCCGTAGCGGGATTCTTGGCTCGCAACAAATCACTCGGGTCTGCAGTTTTCTGGTATTCCAGCAGCTCTACCATTGCCATCTAAGCATCGGCGATCTTTGAGCCTTTCTGAAAGCACTCTTCCGCCTTCTTCCAATTGCCAGTAATAGTGATCACACCTTTGGGACCAGGCATCTTCAATTTAAGGTACACATAACATGGTCGGGCCATGAAACGTGCATAAGTTGGCCTGCCCAAAATAGCGTGATAAGCACTCTGGAAATCCATAACTTCAAACGTCAACTTTTCTTTGCGGTAATTCTTGGAATCACCGAAAACCACATCAAGAGCAATTTGGCCGAGTGACTCAGCCTTCTTTCCAGGAATGACTCCATGGAAACTCATGTTGCTGGTACTGAGTCTGGACATCGGAATACCCATCCCTTTCAACGTCTCTGCATATAGTATATTCAGGCCACTGCCACCATCCATAAAAACTTTAGTCAGTCGAGTGCCTTCGACGACTGGGTCGACCACTAGAGCTTGCCTCCCAGGGGTGGCTATGTGTGTCGGGTGATCAGACTGGTCGAATGTGATGGCAGTTTGAGACTATCTCAGATAACTGGGTGCCGCCGGAGCAACCATATTCACTTCTCGGTTGATAACTTTCAATCGACTTTTGCTTTCAACGTCAGCAAAAATCATCAGGGTGGAATTGACCTGGGGATATCCATCATCACTATCTTCTTTGTCCTCAACCTTTTCCGACTCCTTTTCCTTATCTTTGGGTTGTTTCCCCTGGAATTGCTGGATCAAGAGCCGACACTGTCGAGTGGTATGTTTCCGGTAAATGAGTTTACCCTCCTCATCTTTCTTCCTGTGGATGTGGCACGGCAAATCCAACACGTCATTCCCTTCCTTGTCCTTCACCTTCTTAGGGTTCCAAGACCCTTTGGGCTTCCCTTTAAACTTTCTTGAGTCACCGCCAAGGCTTCTCCAGGAGCAGCTGGCTCGGCTTTCCGCTTCTGCTTCCGACTGGAGTTCCCTCCTCCGGTTTCGTGGGCGGCTGACTTGTGCTTGCCACTCCGGAGCCGATCCTCTTCTTCATCATTAGCATACTTGGTGGCAATCTCCATCATTCGACTCACAGACATGTCTCCGGTTCGACCAAATTTTAGATTTAGCTCTCTGTATTTAACGCATTCCTTGAAGGCACGGACTGCCTGGTGATCAGATACATTGTCTACCGTGTGATGCAACGTGATCCATCTCTGGATGTAATCCCTCAAAGTTTCATTCGACTTCTGCACACAAGATTGCAGCTCTGTCAACCCTGCTGGTCACTTGCAAGTTCCTTCAAATGTTCTGACAAACACTCGAGCCAGATCTTCCCAAGTGTAAATGCTGCTGGGTGCTAACTGATTCAACCATGCTCTGGTCGAGCCCTCCAACATAAGAGGCAGGTGTTTCATGGCTACTTCATCGTTGCCGCCGCCAATCTGAACAGACACTCGGTAGTATTCAAGCCAAGTATCAGGCTTAGACTCACCAGTGAACTTACTGACTCAAATCGCCAACCTGAAGTTGGGAGGAATCACCACGGCCCTGATGGCTCTGCTGAAACACTCTGGTCCTGAGACGTGTACTCTACTACTGGTGGGTACATCTCTGTCATGACCTTCTCGGTGAGCTCTATTCCTGTCGACCAAACCTTGAACGATAATGGATCTCGCATCAAAGCCTGGTTCCCTGGGGTTGACTGGAATCCTTCGCCCACACCGTGATGGCGTCTGTCATCCTCTTGTCGAGGCGCGTACGATCCATTCCTTGGGGGAGGGGTGGGCACTCGACGTCGATCATCAGGATCGAGTCGGTGATCGTACTTCTCACGGTTCTGGTACTGATCACGCTGGTCTCCACGTCCCTCACGCCTCGGGGGCGATCTTGGGCTATGGGCCGACTGGACTGTATTTGCAGCGATGGATCTGTTGTGAATCCTATTCCGCAACTGCGATACAGCTGAATTTTGATCTCCTGCTGCCCGGAGTAATGCTTTGATCTGTAACAAGCCTCTGCCAGCCTCTGATTGGAAAGGCTGAATCGACTCTGCTATATGGGATGCAGCTGCTAAATTCTGAATCGGAGTTCGATATACCTGAGTCGGTGGTAGAAAGAGTTGACGTCGACTGGATTCTGGAACCCGTTGCCGCGCACGCTCGTCGAGTGCTCGCTGGAGGTTCTCCAGTCAAGTGCGCCCAGCCAAGTTGGCCAAGCGCGCGTCCTCTAAGGCACGAGCCTCGGGGGTTTCTCCAACGATAGGTGCAGCACATCCATATTCCGGCGGCGAAGTTCCTCCCTCTGCAGCGAAGTGAGGGGCTCGGGGAGATACTCTTCATGGGCATGCGACGGATCGCCTCCGTCGGTGCTGGGAAAACCGGGAGGACTGCGTGGTCCATCGACCATCAGAACCTCTGTCGCTGGATCACTGCTGTCGCACTCGGATGCAATCTCTGCGGAGCCAGTCGACAGGTCGAACAGGTCGTAGAGAGATTCGTCAGGCTCGATCGCCGCGACTTGGGGGGTGGCCGACTGGCGAGCCACCGCGTGTCTCACCCACCGCTGAAGCCTCGACCGACGGGAGCGCTTGCGCCGGCGGGAAACAGGGAGGGAAGACGACACAGGAGCTGACCGATACTGGGTCGACGGTTACCGCAGGAGGACGCCGCGGATGCACACGCGAAAGTGCGTCGCCCGACGGACAGGAAGCGCGTCGATGTCGAGCGGAGCCTCCTGAAGCCAAGCGGAGTCGTCGGCGATGAACGTGAGTGCGCCGAGACGGATCTCGCGGCCCTCAACCAGAGCTCCGCCTGAAACCATGATGAAGGAGATCGAAAAAATCGCAACTTCTCCAATAAGTCGCTAAGCACCTGCCCCATGGTGGGCGCCAACTGTCGTGGTTTTAAGTCTGACTGTAGTGTAGGGGGGTAGGAATGGAGAGGCAAGATCCTAGCTATGGAGTAATTGTATAGGCAAGGGATTTACGAGTCCAGGCCCTTCTCGGAGGAAGTAACAGCCCTACGTCTCAGAGCCCGGAGGCGGTCGACTGGATTATGTGTGTATGAGTTACAGGGGTGCGAACCCTTTACACTTAGGAGGGGGTGGCTTATATAGAGTTCGCCAGACCCCTCCGGCCCTCGGTTATGTAGTGTTTAAGGTACATTAAGATCGGGCGTTACTGATAACGCCACAAATAAAGTGCTATGATGGCTATAAAGGCTACTTAATAACCGGCCGATCGTGTGCAGAGTGACTTTAGATCTCCTGTCTGTCGAGTGGTTGGCTTCATGGTCGAGTGTCTTCGAGTCCGTCGAGTGGAACACTTCCGTGTCGATTGGAAGGTGGTTTCTTCTAGAGATCTTCTTGGAGAGGGTAGTTTGGACAGGTCCATGACCCTACCCTAGGTACATAGCTTCATCACCTGGCACCGCCCCAACTTCTTCACAGGAGGCGCACCAGGAGTGCGCCCCAACCACTAGTGCATATCATAAGGCGCATAAATACGGTTAGATTAGCCATCATGCAGCCAGTGCATGTATACATCGCAGCACAACAGTTTCGCAATGGGTGTGGCTAGGCCTCAGTTGGCTGAGATTTAACCATGTCTCAATCAAGTGAGATAACATACAAGAGAGAAAAAAGAAAAAACTGAAGAAAAAATTTACACGCATCTCAATGTAAGATCTCACGGATATAAGCATTGACCGAGACTTCGTTAATTCTCAGTCGACTGAGACTTAGCAAGACCGTTTCACAATCATAGTGTGATTTCGCATGCTTTGGCTGAGCCGAATTTATGTATACTCCTATGACATGAATCCCGATGGTTTTAATACTGATTTACACTTGTTTCTCCATCACGACAACAAACATAAGTACTTTTCAGTTGGGTAGTATTTTCTGAAATTCAGACACTATCAAAAGTTCTTTCTCTTTATAGTAAGTAGGTCTTCTCGCTCTCGGTGCGCACGCTACAAACTGATGAGCAGATGCACGTAGTACTAGTATTGCATCCTTCCGGCAGTCGACATCTTGCAAAAAACAAGCCAAACGGCAGCTATTCGATGCAACTGGTAATTACACGGTCGTATTATCGCAACTACCAACCACCACTGTCCACTTGCAGCGGCGGCGGCAGCAGAGGAGGACAGGCGGGACAACGACGAAATGTACATGGGGCAGGGGTGGGCGGCGACGCCGATCAGCAGATGACGCACGAATTGGGATCCTCCTCGGCGCTGCGGACGAAGTAGCGCGGCGGCGGCGGGTACCCGTAGTGCGCGTAGCCGTAGGGCGGGTACACCGACATGGGCGGCTTCGCCTCCTGCTTCTTGTCGCCGCCGTCCTTCTTGTCCCCGTCTTTCTTGTCGCCCTCCTTCTTGTCTCCGGCGGGCTTCTTGTCCCCGCCGCCGTCCTTCTTGTCGTCCTTCTTCTCCTCCTTGGCCGGGCCGACGGAGACGATCTGCACGCCGGGGAAGAGCTTGCGCAGCTTGCCGACGACGGCGACGGGGTCGACGGTGCCCACGATGGTCATCATCTGGTCCTTCATGTCCACGCCCAGCTGGTCGATGCCTGAGGCAGTCAAAATTCAAGATGGATGAGGATTCTGGCCTTCAATTCCGCCCACAATTACTTCCGTGCGACGAATTAGAGCAAGATGCTACAGCAAGACGGAAGGAGGAAACAGGGATGTGTCATGAGCTCGTACCGTGGAGACCGGAGACGGCCTTGAGCGCCTTGGCCTTGTGCCTGTCGTCGTGCACATCCAGCTTGAGCACAACCTTCTGCAGCCATCAGACAAGAGCAAAAAACAAAATCAGCAAACCAGAGCAGCGACCAAGAACAGCAAAAGGGAACCAAATGAACCCGCAGCTCGATCGGTCGACAGCAAGCAACCACGCACGCACCTTCATGGCGGCGAGCGACCGGGGAGGTTGCTTCAACAGCGGCGAACTGCTCCGGGCGAGCCGACGGCAACTCAGCAACGAGACAAGGCGGGAGGGCGGAGCGAAATGGAACGGCCGGCGTGTGGAGTGTTGTGCTCTGTCTCTCTCCGGGCTCTGGCGATGGATTCTGTGGCTACTGGCGACGGACAAATGGTGGATGGTATGTGTATCTGGGCGGCATAGGGAGTGGACGGACACTGGTTTTATAGACGGCTGGGTCAGGCGCGGCATCGGTGCGCGACCCGGCGTGGCGTGCGAGAGCAAGGCCCGGCGTTTGCGTTTGCGTTGGGGCCAAGGAAGCTGCGACGAAGCTCGCCCTCAGGCGGATCAGCCTGAATCGCGTGGTGTCATAGCCGGTGTATTATGCCGAATAAACAAAGGCCGTTGGATAACCGCACGGCGGCAAGACGTACGTAATCATAAGGATCGATTTTGACACCTTTGGTGCGTTCCGGCCAGGCGTTGGTTGCTTTGCTTTTTTTTTTATAATAATATGTATCTCATTAATAAAAGAAAGATTAAGTTACAAGCCACGTAACTATCGACATTACAAGACTGAAAAGATAGGATAATCGTACGCAAAAAAAAGGGCGCATGTCCCTCTCCAGTAAGGAAGAGAAGACAGATCACCTCTTCACCCGAACTCGACGCGGCTCCATCGCTGATCAGCAGTTTTACGGACCTCCAAAATAGCTTGCTTGAAGCAAAACCATTGTCGTTGAAAGAATCAGACCAGGGCAACATGTCCCTGGACACGCCATCGAACTTCAGAACTGACACCCCCACACGACTATGAAGCCGGAGGAGGAAACTAGAATTGTCAGCCTTCAACCACAAACCCAGCATAAGATGCACCATCTTTCAGCTGTCACTTGCGTAGATAACCGTCTGCGCGTACTCCTGGACGACAAAACCCCCCTGCTCCACCATGACGTCGGAGACAACGCCGCAGCAACGGAGACAGAGCAGAAGGAGAGACACACCTGATAGAGTCACCGCCGCCGCCTCGCCGACACCATCCATGAACCCTAACGCCACCGTTCTGAAGGATCTGCAAACACACGATGCCATCAACTCTGAGACGCCGTCATGACGACCACCGCCAGTGTGGGAGTGAAGTTGAGACAGATTTATTCATCCGAACATCGCTCCCACCACCGCAACGACGCACCACGACCTACAAATCCAAATCCTAACTACAAAGCGGAGGAATGGGCCCCCCCTCCCTCCTGCTGCCGGAGCAACAGCCGGAGGGAGAGGGGGCCAACGTCCTGGCTTGTGGAGATCGATGGAAGAAGATCTGCCTCCCTAGTTGCCTGGTTGTGGCGGCGGCTAGGGCAGGGGGAAAACGCCTCGCGTGTGGCAATGCTTGTGCTTGCTTGGACGGGTGAGCGGCGTGGGTGGAGCAGTATAGGAGTACTACTGTACTGTACAGTACAGAGCCGTGTGCGCGTGGCGGTGCGGGGAGCCGGGAAGGATCCACGACGCCTCAGAGCGCGACGGGGCTAGTGGGCGCGCCCGCTGGACAGTGGCCGGGACGGACGACCTTGCCAAGTCGTCTCGTCGATGTGGAATTGGAGTGTAGCACAGTGCTGTCGCTGGCTTTTGCCAATTGTTTTGTGGGATTCGACTTGATCCCAAGACACCCGGGCCTCATCACCATCATCATCGTTTTTGCTACGGTGGATGCAGACGGTCAGTCCAGTTCTGTGCCCACCGTCGGTCAGCAGTGAACCACGTACGCGCCGGAAATAGCAAGAGTACGAGCCTTCGTACGATTAACGGTTTGGTCCGGTCACGAACGGCTTCCTATTGACGAACCAGACTTTGTTCCGTGTAGCGCGCCTTCCTCGTTCCAGCATGCACGGCTGCCGTTTTGAAAGTCCGGTCGCCACTGAAGAAAACCAGTCCAAAAGCTCGCAGCTTTTTTCCGCGGTTGAAGAGATCAAGCTCGATCGGCGCATACCATTTCTGCCTTCCTTGAGAGGCTGTCCATGAAAAAGGCTCACTAGTAGGAAGAGGACGACGTCTCTCTCGCTATGGAAATGGAAGCGGGCCTATTAATTCCATCGTATAAACCGTTCAGCTCTCACCTTCTTCGGTCGATAAAATAATCTGAATAAAAGTGTTAGAAGAACGTAAATGTTAACGCCCACACGTGTGGGCGTTTGCACATCGCCCACACGCCTCCATCACCACTCATTTTGCCACGTATGAATAGATGACATCAGCAGATTTTCTTTTGGTTTTCGGCTTAAAAATATTGTATCTCCTAAATAAAAAAGCGAACTAAAATTCCGTTTTCACCATTAAATCCGTCTCGACGAGATCTTCAAAACTAGACCCCATGTTGATATGTTTCGATGAATCTTTTTTTTTGCCAGAAGTTGCCACGCTGTTTACACTGCAGTTGCCATAGGGCTTAAACTAAAGTTGCCATGTGGCAATTTTAGTTTGTAGATCATGGCAATTTTAGTATTTTGATGATGACAACTCCAGTACTTTGACCATGAAAATTATTTTTTGTATGAACCATGGCAATTTTACGGGCATGTATCATGGCAATTTTAGTTTATGGTTCATGGCAAGTCTAGTTTCTTAATTCCCCGTTTTATAAATATCAAAATTTACTTTTAAATGTAGAAGAAAATAGCTGAAACATATCATGGCAACTTCGGTGTAAACATCTTGGCAATTCATATGCAATAGACATGGCAACTTTTAATCCAAATTTTTTTCATCAAAACATATCAACAAGGGATCTAGTTTCGAAGATCTCATCGCGAGGGATTTAATGGTGAAAACGGATTTTCAATCGGATTTTTCGTTTAAGAGATAAAATATTTTAAAAACTGAAAATCCAAAAAAATTCTTGCATGCATGCATGCGATGACGTGGCAATCTGTTAGAGACTTGTGGTGCGTCTTTCTTCCTGCCACACGTGTGGCAGTTAGCGCGACCCTAGAAGAAAATTCTTGCTGAACTGATGACGAACGCGTCAACGGTCCAAGCAGTGCGGGAACGGAGCCGGAGGAGACCATCCACCCACTCACTTTGGTGGACATCCGCGCGCTTTGGTGGTGAAGATGAGAGCCGTGTGCGCGTGGAGGTCTGACGGACGCGACGGAGCCAGTGGCCAGTGGCCGGACGACCTCGCCGAGTCTCTTGCCAACAGTGTCCGCCCTTGCCTGGTCATCATGGTTAGTACGTAACCGTAACCCAGCACTGGAGCCGGCAACAATGGAAAGGCCAAAGGCAGGACTGCGGCTGTTGTTGAATACTTGGATTTGGATGCTATGTCATGGAACGCTTCTAGCTATTTCCCTTGGCGGCTAATATCATGACGCGGTCGATAGCGATCCCACAACACAGGATCTCCAGATATATATAGGTCGAGTCGAGTGGCGCGGAACCACAAGATGTTGCGGCGATCCACCGTGCAAATGCATCAATCGTTTTTGTAACTGAACGTACATATATACATGCCTCGTTTTGCTCAAGATCTAAGCTCGTGCGCGCACCGATACAACACCCTCTGTACGCATCTGCTCTGCTTGGAGTCCGAGCTGTCCCTTCTCTGCTTAGAGAAATCAGGGTGGCTGAGCGGGTGGGTGGGGTTTGCGGAATAATCGGACAGGATTAGCATGATGCATATGCATGCGTCAACTGTCCACGCCGTGCCGGAACAAACCGGCAGCCCACATCCACATCCACATCCACGGCCACACTTGTTATTAAGTGTTAACAATGGATGGTTCATGCAGTTGTAGTGGAAATGGAATGATATTGTATCCCACAGTTCTTCTTTTTTGACGGATATTACGGCCCCGAATTAGTAAGAAGAGCGAGGAACTTCGCAGTACGCGCCCGCACGGGAATCGGATGTACTGTTAACAGTTTGGTCGCATGTGCATGCAGTCAGTCGGGCAGGGGAATGAATAATCAACGTCACCACCGACGCGGCCTCCTATCGAGGAACCAGACTAGATTTGTTCCGTGTGCCGCGCCTTCCTCGTTCAAGCAAGCATACACCGCTGCCTGCCTTTGAAACTCTGGTCGCCATGCCACAGAGGAAACTCAGTCCAAAAGCTCGCAACCCTTTTCCACGGTTGAAGAGATGAAGCACGATCACCGCAGACCAGACCATTTCTGCCTTCCTCGGGAAAAAAAGTCCAAGTGCGTGCGTGCGTGATCAGCGACGATCCACTCGTCCTCGACACACACATGCATCTATCGGAACCTTCAGAGGCACGAATCTCCGTCAAAAGGCGCAGCAGCACTAGGACGACGATGTCTCTCTCGCTAAGGAAATGAAAGCGTGCTTATGAATTCCATCGTGCACTGACCATTCAGCTCTCACGTTCTTCCGTTGCTAATGAACGGATAAAATAATCCGCAGAAAAGGGTTGGAGGAAAAATCTTGGTGAACCGGTGACGTATGCGTCAACGGTCCATGCGGTGCGAGAACGGAGCCGGAGAAGTCCATCCACCCACACACCGCACCGATAGCTACATTTGGTGTTAACAATGGCAGGTCAACCAATCGCCGTGCGAATTTGCAGAGGCCCCGGTACGTTGAAGCAGCAGGCAAGAAGGGATTAAAACATGATCATGGATCATGGATGACGTGCTACTAATGCAGTGGGGATGAAATATTTGTTATATCACGAACCCCAGTTAACAATGTGTTAGGTCCTAATCGGATGTTAGGACTCGTGAACGAACTAGCATGTACGTATAATCAAGTACTAGTGTGGTTTTAAAAATTAAGCAGATTGTATAACAGTGAGGAGTGCAGCCGTGGGTAAACCGCGCGCACTGTGGTGTAGTGCGTATTCAGTCACCTCGAAAAGGCTAAAAGCTATGAGATTTTATGGCTTCTTTTTTTCCCCTTTCGGTTCAATCGACCCATCGCTGTTGCTGGCTGCTGTTGCGCGCATGGTGAAGAGGAGAGCCCTGCGCGCGTGGAGGTCTGGCGAGATGACGCGCGACGGCGATGGGGGACGGCCGCAAATCTGCAGGGCGCTGGCCGGACGACTTTGCCGAGTCGTTTCGACTCGTCTGACGTACACGTTGGGCCAGCTAGCGAACATTGCCTGCGTACAGCTACAGTACAGTGCTGTCGGCTCTCGCTGGCTTTTCCTAATGGTGTCCGGGCAATGCCTGATCATCATTGATGCTACAACGACAGAGGAGATAGTTAGTACGTAACCCAGCAATGGCCAAAAGCAAGACTGTGACTTGTTAAATACTCTGCTTGGGTGCTACGTCTTGTATATGAAAGGCCGTCGTACGCATGGCAACCAGCGTCGCCGGCCGGCCGGAAAAATACTTCATTTCTAGCATGGCTTGCGGGGCGCACACCAACACAACAATTATGGGACATAAAGCAGACAGGTTTTGTACTCTTCCGCTCGGGTCGCCCCCCGCTCGGGCGACTCGGGCCCTCCAACCCTAGCCGCCGCCGGGGCCTAGCCCATCCTCCTCCCCTCCTCCCGCCGCAGCCGGAGGACACCGCCGGCTTGCGCCCGGAGGCCGACGTCGGTGGCGGGGGACTCTTCCTCCCTCCTGCGTCTCAGGGGTGGCGGGGCCCCAACATGCGTGGAGGTGGGGCTGATATAGAAGCGACGGCGTTGGCTTCGACGGCGACGGCGGTCGGCCCTGCCTCAGGCCACGAGCGGCTGGCCTGGATCGGGCGGCGGCGCGATGCGGTCTTCGGCGGCATGTCATCTGGCTTTAGATCGGCGTCGATGTCGAGGGCCTGGTGGACTGCTTGGCGGCACCCATGGCAGATCTGTTCTGGCCAGTGTAGCCAGTGATGGCCATCATCTTCTTCGTCGGCGGTGGCCGGCCAGAAGCTTGGTGATCGGATCTCGAGATCCATCATCTAGTCCCGGCTATGAGTTGGGTAGACATGGTTGCCGGTGAAAACCGAGCCGACGGCAGGCGATGGCGGCGTTCTACGCCGTTACCTTGATGAAGGCATCGTCGTGTAACTACTGTCGACCCACTCGTGCTGCTTCGGGGGAAACTCTAGGATCCGGTGTTCCAGATCGTACGATGCCGACACTGTGGTGTCATTTCTCTCTTGGAAGCATCGTTTGTGGAGCAGCGCTGGAAGTCAGAGGTAGGAGGTGGAGCGGCTTCGTCTTGCACAGAGCTTCGGTGGAGATGTCAAGTCATGCCTGACCGACAGGTGCTACGCTTGGTCATGCCTGGTCGGCAGGTTCTACGCACGACAGATCCTCCAAGGACTTCAAGTTGTGTCGGCTGGTGTATCAGTGGCGACCGCGACGTGTTCAGCTGTTTGCGCGCAGGGAGGACCGTGGTGGCGTCGATGATAGCTGGACCGGGCAAGGTTGTTGCATCAGTGCAGTTCTGAAGATGGAACGGTGGCAGTTGGCGACGGCGGCCTCTGAGAGCGCGCCGGACCAGTGTGTGCCCCAAACCCGGCAAGTGGCTAGGTTGGGGCTGTCGTGGTTCTAAGTCTGACAGTAGTGTAGGGGGGTACTAAGTAGAGGCAAGATCCTAGCTATGGAGTAGTTGTGCACACAAGTGTTTTACGAGTTCAGGCCCTTCTCGGAAGAAGTCACAGCCCTACGTCTCGGAGCCCGGAGGCGGTCGACTGGATTATATGTGTGAGAGTTACAGGGGTGCGAACCCTTCTACCAGTGGAGGGGGGTGGCTTATATAGAGGACGCCAGGACGCCAGCCAGCCCACGTAGCGGAGGGTTAAAGTATATTAAGGTCTGGCGTTACTGGTAACGCCTTACATAAAGTGTCATCATGACCATAAATGCTACTTAATTACAAACCGTTTGGACTCAAAGTAGATCTTGAACTCCTGGTGGTCGAGTGAGTCTTCATGGTCGAGTGTCTTCAGGTTCGTCGAGTGTCTTCTAGTCCGTCGAGTGGAGTTCCTCTTGGTCGACTGGAAGACGGCTTCTTCTAAAAGATATCCTTGGGGAGGGTACCTTGGACAGGTTCATGACCCTACGCTAGGTACATGACTTCATCAGTAGCCCCCGAATGGATCGAGGTTTGAGTGAGGAAGGAGTTGGCAATCTTTCCGACCTGCTTTCTGGTGTTGTAAAGGTGTTTTGCTCTCGATCAATGACTTTCAAGTGAGGGTGTCAACTTTCGTTCAGTCGCCTTGATCCATTCTTTATATCTGTCGAGTGAACTTTATGAACTTGGAGATTTCCGAGCGACGGATCGCAGGAGATCTTCTGTTTGACAAGTTGCCCTGTGGGTAGCGGATTTAGTGGGATCCAAATTTTCAGAAGCGCGCAAAGCGGAGAAGACCGCGATACTCGGATGGGATAAGGCAGGGACGCCTTGATTCCCGCGCCGCCTTTTTCGCCACGTATTGCTTGCGCTACTGTTTCGGGATTTGACAGGATCGCCTGGGCCTACCTGTCGGCCACTCGGAAGTGACCCCATATAAGGAACCTGGCGGAGGTTTTTTGAACAGTGCCTCCTCATTTTCTCCTCCCTCGTCTCCAGATTCATCTGCTGCGCCCACCAACTACCCAGCGCCGCTGCTCTGTTCCAGCCTCGTCGGCGACAATGGTGAAGGAGAAGACGGTGGCTTTGGAGTGGGCGAAGAAGGCGACGGCGAAGGTGAAGGGGAGAGCGACCAGTCAAGGGGGATCCTCGTCGCGGTCCCGTTTGCCGCAAGGTTGGATCCAAGGTGATTGGATCTGCTCGACCATCACCCAAAAGGATCTCGACGACCTGGCCAACGAAGGCCTGATTGCGCATGGGACGGCGAGGCTCCCGGGGACGGAGTGGCAGCCACAGCCTCAGGAGGGTGAGTGTGTCCTCTTGGCGACTCATGTCGATCGTGGGTTCTCTCTATCGTCGCATCCTTTCTTTCGAGGGTTTCTGAATTTCTTCGGGGCTCAGCTCCACCACTTTACACCCAATTCCATCGCCTATCTCGCCGCTTTTGTATCTTTGTGTGAAAACTTCTTGGGTTGTCGGCCGCACCGGGGCCTCTTCAAACACATATTCACTTGTCGTTCTCAGACGGTGAAAAAGGCCAGCCCCAATGACGAGAGAACTCAGGTAATCCAGATGTGTGGGGGTCTCGGGGTCCAGATGAGGAGTAAGAGCGCTTTCCCAGCTATGACCCTTCCCGAGTCAGTTAGAGGGTGGTAGTCGACCTGGTTCTACTGCCAAGACCAGCCGATGCCAGGGAAGTCGACTGGGCTCCCTTCCTTCTCTATGAGTCGAGTGAACAAACCATCCTCTTTGAAAGTAGTTCCGGAGGAGAAGGCTTAGGTTAAAATGTTGATGGAGCGTGTAGTCCAGCTCATTTGCGACGGGGTGACTGGCATGGATCCAACCGCTCCAGTATCGGGACCACCCATGTGGTTATACTCTGGTACTGAAGACATCACTCGGGTCCACCCAGAGGAGGTCGACGATGCCACACTGGAGAGGTGGATGACTGCCGTTACAGGGAACAAGGACAACCCTCGCGGAGCCAGGAGGATCCCTCCACTCGATCAATCTTATGAGGCAGACAAGGTATGACCACTTTTCTCTGATTGCTCCATCCGTTCTGTTTTGTCGCAGGTCAGTCGATTGACTTTTGTCTTGCTTGTTGTCTTTCAGGAAACCACTGAGTTGTATTCGATGCCCAACGGGGTGCAAGCACAGGCCGAAGAGGAGGAAGGAAGTGGAGGCGAAAGTCAAAAGGAGTGGGAATCGGATGCCGATGAGGGTGATGAAGATGCAGGCTCCGATGAGGAGGAAGAGGAGGAGGAAGTTGTGCCTCCTCGTTCCGAAAGAAGGTCCAAGCTCGCCCACGACCCTGCGGTCGAGCGCGGCAAGGGAGTCGTGCCTGCTGGGCAGTCGACGAAACGCCCTCGGACGACTTCACTGGTGCCGACTGAGAAGGCGACGAATCAACCCCGAGCGGCCCCGGCAAAACCGGCGAAGGCCCTGCCGAAGATGAGGATGGAGATTCCGACTGTTTCTGGGTAACAGCATAACTCGTGTTTTTTCCTTTTAACACGAATACATTATTGGTCGACTCGATCGCTGACCGGCTGATTTTTGAAATCGCAGTGCTGCTACTTCTGAGACCTCAGCCAGGCATGAAGATCAAGAAATGGACAATGTTGCTACTTCTCATCCTGGTATGATCTACGCAGTTTCGCTTTCGGTCGATTGGATCTTTATTTTTGACTTTGAACTTCTTCTGCAGCTCCACCTAGCGTTATCATCGAACTCCCTGACGATGACGATGAAGCGCCACTGAGGCAGAGGAGGAGCAGGAAGGCGACTGTTGGCAAGGCTGCTCAGGTTGTGTCAGCACCTGAACCACTGATCCCGGAGGGGAGCAATGTTGCTCGGGCTACCGTGTCCTTTGCGGAGCCATTGACGGTTGCTCGCCCTTCGTCGTCGAGTGCTGATCCACCTTCTCTCTTCTCCACGTACCATGTCCCGGAGGACCAAGCGAGCGCTGCCAAGGAAGCCATTCGTCAAGCAGTGATCATGATGGAGCAAGTGAAAGCGATCCGAACCGCCAGCCAAGCAGCTTATGACGCGAGTTCAGCTCTTCAGAGCAATGTCCAGGTCAGTTGGACGTCGGCTGAAAATCTTAATGTTTGTCATGCATCCACTTGGTGTGTCAATTGGAATGTCAGGATTAGTGGGGGCACGCTGAGTGCACCCACTTGGTGTATTCCCGGGACTATGGTAGACTGCTGGCAGTCAACTGTAGTCCTTGTGTCTTGAAATTTTTCACTTTTACTTGTTTCACTCGAACTGCTCGAGTGGGATCATGGAACCGGTGGGGGCATGCTGAGTGCACCCACTGGGTGTAGTCCCCGAGACCGTGGTCGACTGCTGGCAGTCGGCTATGGTCTGAATAATTCTTCGTTTTTTATATATAACTGCTGACAGTTAGCTGCTTCTGGTCGACTGATCGACTCTGAGTCTAGCTGATAGAACTAGTGGGGGCACGCTGAGTGCACTCACTGGGTGTAGTCCCCGAGACTATAGTTGAATGTTTTAGATTCAGCTGTAGTCTTAGAAATACTACGATTTTTCTCTTAGTCACTCGGAAGTGATCTGTCTTTGATGTCTGTCGACTGAACTTTGCAGAAATCTTGTGACCTTGTTTCTCGTTATACCGAGATGGAGAACAAGTATATCCAGCTTGAACTTGACCTGAAGCTTGTCCAAGAGAACTTCACGAAGTCGAAGGAGGAGGCAAAAGGTATGTTTGGTGAGAATCTTGACGACTGTCTTTGCTTCTTGCCTGTCTCCGAGTCTGATCTTATTGCGATTTTGCAGAAAAACTGAAGGATGCTCTGAAGAAGAAGGACCTCGACCTCGCCGAGGCGCAGAAAGCGGCTTCGGACAAGACAAAACTTGCAGAACAGAAGTTGGCTTCTGTCAGCAAGTTTGAAGAGGAAAACACGAATCTGAAAGCTGCTCTTGACGTGGCCAACCAAGAAGTCACTCGACTGAAGGATGCCAATATGGTCCTGAGCGACAAAGCTGGTGAACTGGCGGAAAAGAAAAATGACTTGAAGGTTTATCTGGGAGGACTCACCAAGAAGCTATTCCTCATGCTCGAAGGTAACCTCTTATATCTGACTGGTAATTATTGACTTGTTGTAGGAACATTAGCTTATCTTTGAGTCGTGTCCATCAAATTCTGCCAAAACTTTGAAGAGGAGACTAGTCGAGTGGAGACTGGCTTGGATCCTATTAACTCTCCGGTGAAAGATGAAACTGCTATGAATGTGCTTCGCCTCGAGTCTCGCGTTGTTGCAGTGGTCGACTATCTAGCAAGACTGAAGGCTGCAACGTCGCGCATCGACACATCACTTTGGCCAGATGAAACACTTCAGAACGACCTCGAGTCCCTGATGACTCGACTGAACGAAGTTCCAAGTCGAGTGCAAGAATGGAAGAAGTCTTCTGCCAGGTGTGGTGCCGACGTTGCTCTGTCCTTAGTCCATGTCCACTGCAAGGAAGCGAGAGAAGACAAGCTGGTGTCTCTCAAGGTGGCCAATACAAGGAAGCATGACTTTCGTTCTTTCATGGAGACCTTTATTGCTGCTGCCACTCGGATCGCAGACGGAATCGACTTGGACGAGTTTGTTGCGCCTTCTAGCCCTCCACAGGAGGGGTAAAAAACTTCTAAGCTTGATGGTTTGAATTTGCCTCGGAATGCCGAGTGATTTTTATAACCGATAAACTTTAACAGGCTTGGTGCCTGAGCCTCTCTGGACCCGTAGGACGTTATCCGAACTTGGTTTGCCATTGAAATGCATTTGCTTCTGCTTTCGAACAACCATCTTCCTTGGGTTGGAATATATACTAGTATCTGTAATGCTCTTTTGCAGGTAGGAAAGAAGCATAAATTGCAATTGACTTGTGCTCGTCATGTTTTAGGCGAGTGCTGGGTTGCAGCCGAGCCCTCGAGTGGGAAACTTGTTCTCCACACGACCGGATTCTCGAAACTTAGGCGAGCACTAGGCTGCAGCTAAGCCCCCGAGTGGGAGGTTTGCTCTCCACTCGGTAGGATTTTTAGAAACTTAGGCGAGCGCTGAGCTGCAGCTAAGCCCCCGAGTGGGAGCTTTGCTCTCCACTTGGTAGGATTTTTAGAAACTTAGGCGAGCGCTGAGCTGCAGCTAAGCCCCCGAGTGGGAGGTTTGCTCTCCACTCGGTAGGATTTTTAGAAACTTAGGCGAGCGCTGAGCTGCAGCTAAGCCCCCGAGTGGGAGGTTTGCTCTCCACTCGGTGGGATTTTTAGAAACTTAGGCGAGCACTGGGCTGCAGCTAAGCCCCCGAGTGGGAGGTTTGCTCTCCACTCGGTAGGATTTTCGTGGCGCGGCTTTGGAGGAGAAGGTAGCAGTGGACCTGTGCTTCGTCCTTCTTGCGGAACGCACGTTGTATTTGTGGCGTAGCTCGGAAGGAGGAAGCAGGGGTCGACCTGCGCCTCGTCTTCCTTGCGAAGCGTACGTTTGTCTTTTATACTTAGGCGAACACTAGGTTGCAGCTAAGCCTCCGAGTGGAAGGTTGGCTTACCACTTGGCAGGATTTTCGAAAACTTAGGCGAGCACTGAGCTGCAGCTAAGCCCCCGAGTGGAAGGCTGGCTTACCACTCGGTAGGATTTTCAAAAACTTAGGCGAGCACTGAGCTGCAGCTAAGCCCCCGAGTGGAAGGCTGGCTTACCACTCGGTAGGATTTTCAAAAACTTAGGCAAGCACTAAGCTGCAGCTAAGCCCCCGAGTGGAAGGCTGGCTTACCACTCGGTAGGATTTTCAAAAACTTAGGCGAGCACTGAGCTGCAGCTAAGCCCCCGAGTGGAAGGCTGGCTTACCACTCGGTAGGGTTTTCAAAAACTCAGGCGAAACGGATTCGCGGCTAAGCCTCCGAGTGGAAGGCTGGCTTACCACTCGGTAGGATTTTTTTTACAAACTTAGGTGAAACGGGTTCGCAGCCTAGCCACCCACTGGGGACAGATTTGTGAGAACAAAAGCAATAACAATCACTGTGAAAATTATGAAACTCTTGTCTTTGATGAATACACTACAGAAGTACTTTTATTACAACTCATCCGAGTGAAAACTTAAGTATAAAAGGGGCGGAGCAGGTCCGCATTCCATGCTCGGGGCTCGTCAATCTGGTGCTCGACATTGTAAAGGCGGTATGCTCCATTGTGGAGAACCTTGGTGACGATGAAGGGACCTTCCCAAGTAGGAGCAAGCTTGTGTGGTTTCCGCTGATCCACTCGGAGAACTAAATCTCCCTCCTGGAAAGCTCGACTCTTCACGTTTCTGGCATGGAAGCGACGCAAGTCCTACTGGTAAATGGTCGATCGGATCAAGGCCATCTCTCTTTCTTCTTCTAGAAGGTCGACCGCATCCTGTCGAGCTTGCTCTGCTTCAGCTTCGGTGTAGAGTTCGACTCGGGGTGCATTGTGAAGTAGATCACTCGGCAAGACTGCTTCAGCTCCGTAGACCAAGAAGAACGGAGTCCTCCTAGTCGACCGGTTTGGCGTGCTCCTTAATCCCCAAAGCCCCGACGGAAGTTTGTCGACCCATGCACCAGCTGCGTGCTTGAGGTCGCGCATCAGTCGGGGTTTCAGCCCTTTGAGAATTAAGCCATTTGCTCATTCTGCTTGTCCATTCGACTGGGGGTGAGCGACTGAAGCATAGTCGACTCGTGTACCCTGAGATGTGCAGAAGGCTCTGAATTCTTCGGAGTCAAAGTTTGACCCATTGTCTGTGATGATGTTGTGTGGAACTCCATATCTGAATATCAACTCCCTGATGAAGCTGAAGGCGGTGCCGGCATCCAGATTCTTGATGGGTTTAGCCTGAATCCACTTTGTGAACTTGTCGACTGCTACCAATACATGGGTGTAGCCGCTTCTGCCTGTTCTCAGCGGTCCAACCATATCCAACCCCCACACAGCGAAAGGCCAGACGAGTGGAATGGTCTTCAAGGCTGAGGCGGGTTTGTGCGACATATTGGAGTAAAATTGACATCCTTCACACTTGCCGACTATCTCTTTCGCCATCTCATTTGCTCTGGGACAGTAAAAACCCGCTCGGTATGCTTTAGCCACGATGATCCGAGAGGACGCATGATGGCCACAGGTCCCCGAGTGGATGTCGTTGAGAATCATTTGACCTTCTTCCGGTGTTATGCATTTCTGGCTGACTCCAGTCGCACTTTCTCTGTACAACTGTCCTCTCATGACGGTAAAGGCTTTGGATCGGCAGACGATCTCTCGAGCCTCTTCTTCATTCTCGGGGAGCTCTTTCCTCAGAATATAGGCGATATAGGGCACTGTCCAGTCGGGAGTGATGACCAGAACTTCCATGATTAAGTCGACCACAACTGGGACCTCGACTTCAGTCGGATCTGTGTTGCTTTTTGGCTACGGGGCTTCCTCAGTGAAAGGATCTTCTTGAACCGACAGCGAGTGAACATGCTCCAAAAACACGCCACTTGGAATGGCTTCTCTCTTGGAACCTATCTTCGCCAAGTCATCGGCTGCTTGATTTTTCAGTCGGGGAACGTGATGGAGCTCTAATCCCTCAAATTTCTTCTCCAGCTTCCTGACTGCATTGCAGTAGCCAGTCATGGCTGGGCTTATGACGTCCCACTCCTTCATCACTCAGTTGACCACTAAGTCCGAGTCACCGTAGACCATGAGGCGACGGACGCCGAGTGAAATGGCCATATGCAACCCGTACAAGAGTGCTTCGTATTCTGCTTCATTGTTGGAGGAATCAAAGTGAATCTGGAGTACATATCTGAGCTTATCTCCTCGGGGGGAAACCAAGACCACTCCGGCACCGGAACCATTCAGCATTTTGGAGCCATCGAAGAACATAGTCCAGTGCTCCGAGTGAACTTGAGTCGGTAACTGCTGTTCAGTCCACTCGGCGAGGAAATCTGCTATTGCTTGGGACTTGATAGCTTTCTTTGCCTCAAATCTGATATCTAGGGGAAGAAGTTCAATCGCCCATTTTGCCACTCGACCAGTTGCGTCTCTGTTGTGCAAAATCTATGATAGGGGGGCGTCGGTGACGACTGTGATGATATGGTCAGAGAAGTAGTGAGCAACTTTCTTCGTGGTCATATAAATCCCATATACAAGCTTCTGATAATGAGGGTATCGTTGCTTGGATGGGGTCAGGACTTCGTAAATGTAATATACTGGGCGCTGAACTTTGAAGGCTTTCCCTTCTTCTTCCCGCTCGACCGTAAGTACAGTACTGACGACTTGTCCTGTGGCTGCAATGTAAAGCAGCAAAGGCTCTTTGCTGATCGGGGCAGCAAGCACCAGCTGGGTGGAAAGCAGGGTTTTTAACTCTGCAAACACTGCATCAGCTTCAGGAGTCCACTCGAACTTGTCTGACTTCTTCATCAGTCGGTAAAGAGGCAATGCCTTCTCACCGAGACGAGAGATGAATCGACATAAAGCGGCCAAGCAACCAGTAAGCTTCTGAACATCGTGCACACGCACAGGTCGTTTCATCCGGAGTATTGTGCCTACTTTCTCTGGGTTTGCATCGATTCCTCGTTCGGAAACAAGAAAACCGAGTAACTTTCCACCAGGAACTCCGAATGTGCACTTAGATGGGTTAAGCTTGATATCGTACCTCCTGAGGTTGGCAAATGTTTCAGCGAGGTCAGTCAGTAGGTCGGAACCTTTCCGTGACTTCACCACAATGTCATCCATGTACGCTTCCACATTCCGACTGATTTGAGTGAGCAAACACTTCTGAATCATCCTCATGAACATGGCTCCGGCATTCTTGAGGCCGAATGGCATGGTGACATAACAGAAGCACCCGAATGGGGTGATGAAAGCTGTTTTGATCTCATCGGATCCAAACAGACAGATCTGATGGTACCCAGAATAAGCGTCCAAGAAAGACAGTCGCTCACATCCCGAAGTCGAGTCGACTATTTGGTCGATGCGGGAAAGAGGAAAATGATCTTTCGGGCAGGCCCGATTGATATGCTTAAAATTGATGCACATGCGAAGCGAGTTGTCCTTTTTGGGGACCATGACGACATTGGCGAGCCACTCGGAGTGGTAAATCTCTCGGATAAACTCTGCTGCTAGAAGCCGAGCCACTTCCTCGCCAATAGCCTTCCTTTTCTGGACGGCGGACCGTCGCAGATGTTCCTTTATAGGTTTTGCCTTTGAATCGACTCGTAGACGATGCTCAGCCAGTCCCCTGGGTACACCCGGCATGTCAGAAGGTTTCCATGCAAAGATGTCCCAGTTCTCACGGAGGAACTGGATGAGCGTTTCTTCCTATTTGGGGTCGAGTATTGTGGAGATATGAGTCGGAGCAGCGTTGGGGTCAGTCGGGTGGATGTGAACGGGTTTTGTCTCACCGGACGACTGGAACGCTGATTCCGTAGCAGGCTTTTTGGCTCGCAACAAATCACTCGGGTCTGCATTCCTTTGGTGTTCCTGCCACTCCTCTGCCACCATCTGAGCATCGGCGATCTTTGAGCCTTTCTGGAAGCACTCCTCTGCCTTCTTGCGGTTGCCAGTGACAGTGATCACGCCTTTAGGGCCAGGCATCTTTAGTTTGAGGTACACGTAACATGGTCGAGCCATAAAATGTGCATAAGCTGGCCTGCCTAAAATAGCATGGTAGGCACTTTGGAAATTTATAACCTCACACTACTAGGAAAAGGGCTATAGATGGGATGGACACTAATGGCGCACTGTACATGTGGTGCGCCATTACTAAATACTAATGGCGCACCATGTGTTGGTGCGCCATTAGTGTGCAAATACTAATGGCGCACCACATCCCACGGTGCGCCATTAGTAATTTTTTTTACTTTTTTTAAAACTACTAATGGCGCACGGCGGGTGTGGTGCGCCATTACTATGTTGACATAGTAATGGCGCACCACACCCACCGTGCGCTATTAGTAGTTTTGAAAAAAATAATAAAAAACAAATAAAAAAAATTGTTAGTAATGGCGCACCTATGGACAGTGGATGTGGTGCGCCATTAGTAGTTTAACTATCAATGGCGCACCACCCCACGGTGCGCCATTACTAACATGGCACAAAAGTTCCCGAATGCACCCCCCTGGATCGCCTTTTCAGTTTTAAAAAAATAAAAGAAAATGATGGAAATGTCAAAAAAATAAAAGAAAATAAGTTTCCCATGTGATATGTGGTCTAGTTGTTGGGAAAATTTACAAATATGAATTTCGACTTTATTTGCAAAATCTCTCTGGAAATTTGTAAAATGGGCATAGCTTTTGCATACGAACTCGGATGAAAAAGTTTTTTATATGAAAAATCATCTACTCGAAAAGTTACACCCAAATTTAATGGGGGGAACCCCGTTAAACATTTTTAAAATCCCCAAAAACCTAACAGAAAAAAAGTTACGGGGCTTTTAAGATCTAGAGGCAAAAAAATTCAAAAAATTTCAAACTTACTAGTGGCGCACCGTGGATGTGGTGCGCCACTAGTAACAGAAAAAAATGGTTTTGAAATTATTTTTTTGATTTTTTTTCAAAAAATGATACGTAATACGACCGGGAAGTTTGAAATATTTTTCAAAATTTCATCATAGTCATGAACATGAACAAAGTCCTAGACATCAACAAGGTATAATAGGATTGATATGCTAGATATATCAACAAGTGCCTGTGAAGTGAGCTGTTGCTAGGGTTGGATAGAACTCTGAAGTTAAGCGTGCTTGGGCTGGAGTAGTGTGAGGATGTGTGACCTTTCGGGAAGTTTGACCACGGAGTGCGATTTGACCCGAGATTAAGCCATAGTGAATTGAGATTAAGAAAAAAACAAAAAAATTGATTTTTTTTGAAAAAATATTGTTACTAATGGCGCACTTCTATGTGGTGCGCCATTAGTATACCAGATACTAATGGCGCACCGTGGGCTATTCTAATGGCGCACCACAGGTGCGCCATTAGAAAAAAAAAATCTAATGGCGTGGTGCTAGTGGCGCAGGTGCGCCACTAGCCGCCCTTTTTGTAGTAGTGTCAAATGTCAGCTTCTCCTTGCGGAAGTTCTTGGAATCGCCAAAACCACATCAAGAGCAATCTGGCCGAGCGAAGCGGCTTTCTTGCCAGGAATGACTCCATAGAAACTCATATTACTCGTGCTGAGTCTGGACATCGGAATGCCCATCCCCTCCAGTGTCTCTGCGTACAGTATGTTCAGACTACTACTGCCATCCATCAGTACTTTGGTCAGTCGAGTACCTTCTACGACTGGGTCGACCACCAGAGCCTGCCTCCCAGGGGTGGCAATGTGCGTCGGGTGATCTGACTGGTCGAATGTAATGGCGGTTTGAGACCACTTCAGATAATTGGGGGTCGCTGGAGCAGCCATATTCACCTCTCGGTTTATCACTTTCAGTCGGTTTTTGCTCTCAACGTCAGCAAAAATGTCCAGGGTGGAATTGACTTGTGGATACTCTTCGTCACTCTCCTCTTTGCCCTCAACCTTGTCCGACTCCTTTTCTTTGTCCTTGGACTGCTTCCCTTGCAACTATTGTATCAGGAGTCGACACTGTCGAGTGGTATGCTTCGGGTAAATGAAATCACCCTCTTCATCCTTCTTGGTGTGGATGTGACATGGCAAATCCAGCACGTCATTTCCTTCTTTATCTTTTACTTTCTTGGGGTTCCAAGGCCCCTTGGGCTTCCCTTTGAACTTGCCTTGGTTCAGGGCCAAAGCTTCTCCAGGAGCGGCTGGCTCGGCCTTCCGCTTTTGCTTCCGACTGGAATTTCCTCCTCCGGTATCCTGGGCGATTTACTTGTGCTTGCCGATCCGGAGCCGATCCTCTTCCTCACCATTGGCATATTTGGTGGCTATTTCCATCATTCGACTCAGAGACATGTCTCCGGTTCGACCGAATTTCAGGCTTAGCTCTCTGTATTTTACGCCCTCCTTGAAGGCGCAGACTGCCTGGTGATCAGATACATTCTCAACTGTGTGATGCAACGTGATCCATCTCTGGATGTAATCTCTCAATGTTTCATTCGACTTCTGCACACAAGATTGCAGCTCTGTCAACCCTGCTGGTCGCTTGCACGTTCCTTCGGACGTTCTGACAAACACTCGGGAAAGGTCTTCCCATGTGTAAATGCTGCTGGGTGTCAACTGATTCAGTCATGCTCTGGCTGACCCTTCCAACATAAGAGGCAGATGCTTCATGGCCACCTCGTCGTTTCCGCCACCGATCTGAACAGCCACTCGGTAGTCCTCAAGCCAAGTATCAGGCTTGGACTCACCGTTGAACTTGCTGACTCAGTCGCCAACCTGAAGTTGGGACGAATCACTGCGGCTCGGATGGCTTTGCTGAAACACTCTGGTCCGGAGACATGCACTCGACTGCTGGTGGGTACATCTCTGTCATTGCCCTCTCTGTGAGCTCTGTTCCGGTCGACCAGACCCTGAACGATGATGGATCTCGCATCAAAGCCTGGTTCTCTGGGGTCGACTGGAATCCTTCGCCGCCACTGTTCTGGCGTCTATCATCCTGCTGTCGAGGCACATCAGATCCTCCCCTCGGGGGAGGAGTGGGCACTCGACGTCGATCATTGCGATCGAATCGGTGATCATACTGATCAAGTTCTTGTTCTGATCGTGCCGGTCACCACGCCCTTCGTGCCTCGGGGGCGATCTGGGGCTGTGAGCCGACTGGACCGTATTCGCTGCCACGGATCTGCTATGAATCCGGTTCCGCAACTGCGATACGGCTGAATTCTGATCTCCTGCTGCCCGGAGCAAATCTCTGATCTGCATCAAACCTCTGCCAGCCTCTGACTGGGAAGGCTGAATCGATTCTGCTATACGGGTTACAGCAGCTAAATTCTAAATCGGAGTTCGATATACCTGAGTCGGAGGTTTAAAGAGTTGGCGTCGACTGGAGTCTGGAATCCGTTGCCGCGCGCGCTCGTCGAGTGCTCGCTGAAGGTTCTCCAGTCGAGTGCGCTCAGCCAGGTTGGCTAAGCGCGCGTCCTCTAAGGCGCGAGCCTCAGGGGTTTCTCCAATGATCGGAGTGTGAAGCGCATCCATGTTCCAGCGGCGAAGCTCTACCCTCTGCTGCGAATTGAGGGGCTCGGGATGATACTCCTCATGGTCTTGCGACGGATCGCCTCCGCCGTTGCCTCCCTCGGCGCCAGGAAAGCCGGGGGGAACGTGCGGTCCATTGACCATCAGGACCTCCGCCGCGGGATCACTGCTGTCGCACTCGGATGCGGTCTCTGCGGAGCCAGTCGAACATGCCGTAGAGAGATTCGTCGGGCTCGATTGCCGCGACTTGGGCGGTGGTCGACTGGCGAGCCACTGCGTGCCTCACCCACCGCTGAAGCCTCGACCGACCGGAGCGCTTACGCCGGCGGGAAGCTGGGAGGGAGGATGACACAAAAACCGGCCGATACTGAGTCGATGGTTGCCGCAGAAGGACGCCGCAGACGCATGCTCGAAAATGCGTAGCCCCGCGGACGGGGAGTGCATCCACGTCGAGCGGAGCCTCCTGCAGCCAGGCAGAGTCGTCGGCGACAAATGTGAGCACGCCGAGACGGATCTCGCGGCCCTCAACCAAAACTCCACCTGAAACCATGATGATGGGAATCGGGAAAATTGCAACTTCTCCAATAAGTCGCTAAGACACCTGCCCCACGGTGGGCGCCAACTGTCGTGGTTCTAAGTCTGACAGTAGTGTAGGAGGGTACTAAGGAGAGGCAAGATCCTAGCTATGGAGTAGTTGTGCACACAAGTGTTTTACGAGTTCAGGCCCTTCTCGGAAGAAGTAACAGCCCTACGTCTCGGAGCCCGGAGGCGGTCGACTGGATTATATGTGTGAGAGTTATAAGGGTGCGAACCCTTCTACCAGTGAAGGGGGGTGGCTTATATAGAGGACGCCAGGACCCCAGCCAGCCCACGTAGTGGAGGGTTAAAGTACATTAAGGTCTGGCATTACTGGTAATGCCTTACATAAAGTGTCATTATGACCATAAAGGCTACTTAATTACAGACCGTTTGGATTCAGAGTAGATCTTGAACTCCTGGTGGTCGAGTGAGTCTTCCTGGTCGAGTGTCTTCAGGTTCGTCGAGTGTCTTCTAGTCCGTCGAGTGGAGTTCCTCTTGGTCGACTGGAAGACGGCTTCTTCTAAAAGATGTCCTTGGGGAGGGTACCTTGGACAGGTTCATGACCCTACCCTAGGTACATGACTTCATCAGGGGCCTCGGGTCTTAGATGTTAGGCTTGGCTGCGATGTCTGTTTGTTATCAGGCACAGGCTATCTGCGCCCCTTCATCAACTGGATAGGTGTAGCGACAGTTTGTTGTTAGATGGCTTTAATCTTACTGTTGTATTGATTTTGTAAGGTCTTGTGAGAATAATTAATAAAGTGGACGTATGCATCGTCCAGATGCAGAGGCCGGGGGTCATCCTCCTTTTCTAAAAAAAGAAGAAGAGTCCCAAACTCGGAGCTGTCCGTTATCGACATAAGAAAATATTACTTATACTAACCATTTTTATGCTAGATCTGCAATTGTGAATTTAGTGATATAAACTCTGTACAAAAATTAGTAGTAACTAATAGCCTACTAGTTAGTGTTAATTTCAACACTAGTAATATTCCTCTTGTATCTCCTGTTATCTAGTACATATATCATGGTTACACTACTATCTCTCACATTACGAGTTGAGTGGGAGATTATTACCTCGCCAGCAAAAGGAACAGAATCAATAATGCAACTAGCTTAATGGATTAATAATATTTATAAAATCTAAGACAAAAGAGAGTTGCACACCTGCTCCATTAAGCATATTCAGAATTTAGTTACGTGGCCACTGTGGAAAAGCTGATGTGCTTCGTCAGATATTTTTACAGTTTCCAACTAGTAACCAGAACTGAAGAGCAATGGAAGCCGTGCCCATGCCAGGAAGAAGGTAGAGTAAGAGATATGGACCTGTAGACGGTGCTGCGTCGGGCTCCGCACAGATCCGGCCTGGATTACGCCGGCGGCAGCGTGATCCGGCAAGGTCAAGTGCCTCTTGTTCGCCCACCAGTCCACCATCGCGCGCTGCACGACGAGGCGGCGGCCTCCTCGACCTTCACGGGGCAACCAGTGGCCTTTCTCTCCGCCACGGCCGCCGAACCGGTGCATGGTGCTCTTTCTCTTCCTCTGGACGGCTACCACCGCCGTGCCCTCGATCTAGCTCTTCCCGGCGAGGAACTGCGACGCCCCTGGGACCCCTCGGCCGCCGCCACCGCCGGGGTCATCACTCCTCGCCCATCCTCGCCGACCCCTCTGCCGCCGCCACCGCCGGGGTAATCGGCTGCGACTCCTCGCCCATCCTCGCCGACCCCTCTGCCGCAGCCACCGCCGGGGTCATCGGCGGATCTGTCCTATCCTACCCTGCTGCTTCGAACAGATAGGGGAAAAGTTTTCTAGGGTAACGGATGTATTGGGCGATACAGTGAGGGTGAGAACGATTTGAAATTGGATGGAAATACCCTTTTAGATAATGACTAGCCTCACCCTAATTTTGTACTGGTCCCACCATTCTTTGTAATTTCATGTAATCCTAGACTTGTAACTCCTCATAACTCCTATTTCTCCATCGTTCGATCACAGTGGATAGACGGCCCGTAAAATCGCCAATCACCGAAACAGTTGTATAGTAATTAACCAGCTCTAAATTCTCATGCGGCGGGCACACTGCAGACAACAATGGAGGGTAGACCAATTCCAGCGCGGATTTGCATGGCCTGGGCCTACGTATTATGAACTGATTAACTAATTAAAAGTTGTTGATGGATGACGTGCAACTGCAGTGCGGATGGAATTTTATTTGCTTATAGCACGCGGTTAACAATGCATTTGGTCATGGGCAGATGGTAGGACATATCAACCAAGGTAGTATGTCAACTGGAGATTTTAAAATTCAGCAGTGAAGACTGAAGAGATAGACGATACAAGTAGAACCGTGTGCGGCTTCGGAGGGCGGTCTTACTAATACAAGTACCCACTTGTTGCTTGTTGCAGAGTTTGTTCGTGTGAGAAGAAACGCAAAAAATGGGCAATCGAATTGGCCGCATGTGCATCAGGGACCAATGCTGCTGCATGTGCCTCCAGACGGCCTCCTCTTAAGCAACCGAACGTCCTGCCTCCCTCTTGCCGGTGCCTTGGGAATTTGTCGGCAGAGTCTAGAATCTCGATCTTGAATAGATAAACGCCAGAAGATATTCGTGCCGATCTCCAACGGACGCGGCAACGTGCACGAGAGCAGCTAGCGGCCAACCCAACCAAACCTCAAGTGCGTGCGTGCGTAAGAAGCGTCGCCGGAAATAGAAAGGATGGCGATTCGTCGTCCTGGCCAGGGCCGGGCAGAAGCGGACGCAGCGGTACCTTGACAAGCAAGGATTTTTTTTATACCCCGCAAAAAAAAGGATTTTTTTTCGTCAAAGAGGCTACTGGGCTACGTACCACGAATCTATTCCCATGACGCATTCGCACTCTAGCTGCTAGCTCAGCTTGCGCCCAATCAATCTATCGTTCATGCATCCACACCATATTGCGTCCTGCATCGATCGGCCCTTCTGGAAAGCTTCGATCTTGAACACGTAAGAGCAACTTCAACGGGTCGACCCAAATGGATGGCGCTTTTGTCTGCTTTTTGTCTGTTTGGATCGGCCGCCTGCTCGTCATCCATTTTTTTTAGAATTGGGTCGGCAGCCCGTCCAACGTGCCGACCAATTTCATGATCGCACGCGCTTTAGATCATGCCAGCGGCCATGCCAGTGCGCGGGAAAGATTCGCGCGCGGGGGAAATTCGGCCTAGCGCGCGCTGGCTTTGGCGGGAAATGTTCGCGCGCGCATTTTGGCGCTCGTTATAAAGATGGCGCTCCCTTCACACTCAGTCCGCCGCCGCCGCCGCCCACTCGTCTCGCCCCCTCTCACTAGCCTCGCCGCATGTGTGCCACCATGTCGATGCGCATCCTCAACGCTTCGGATTTTCACGGAGTCCGCGAGCGCCCCTCCGTCGCCTTCTCCGCCGAGATCTTGTTTGGCGAGAAACAGCTCATCCTCGGCACCTTCGACACCGCTGAGCAGGCGGCCCGCGCGAACGACGCGGCGGCGTAGCGCCTCCGGCGGCCGAGTCAGGAGATGAATTTTCCTGACATGTCGAGCCAGCGGGCGCAGGATCTGACGCCTCTCCCGCGGATTTTCACTGACGAGGATCGTCGCGTCCATCGGAGGCGGATGCGTCGCCTCGCCATCGCCGAGATGGACGTGCAAGCCTTGGTGCTGTGGCGCGAACGCTTCCCGCAGGACATCGTCGTCGAACGTCAGTTCTATGAGCAAAGGAGGACGGAGAGGAAGGCCGGGAGGACGGAGCGAGCCGCCTATCGGGAAGGCAAGCGTGCGCGGAAGCTGACCGCTCAAATGAGACTGAGGCTGCGAGAAGCATCGGGGTGGGACTTCACGGACGAGCATTCTGATGACGCCTATATTCAGACATCGGAGGAGGAAATTACCGAGTCAGAGTCGGAAACCGACGAGTAGTTGACCTTTTCTTTTATCTGTGTACGCAAGAGCTATCTATCTATCCTTTTTCATCAAAAAAACATGGCCGGTGCGTCAGCCACGAAGCATGCGGCGTCGGCCACGAAGCAGACGGTGGAGGTTGTGCACGCGCGCGCTTCCGTCTTGTGTCCGCCGACGTAAATCCGGCTTAAAAATGGACCAGAAATGAATCGGCAGGCGGACGAAGCGGACGCGCGTCTGTTTGGGTCGGCGCGTTGGACCGTCTTTTTTATTCGCACCGACCCAAACGAATGCGGACGGGTGAAATGAGTCGCCCCATTAGAGTTGCTCTAAGTTGTTTCTGATGGAGAGATCGACTTGGCCGGTGTAGGGTTGTAGAATAATGGTGGGTGGAGAATTGGCGGCGATGCATGCAACATGCCAACGACGGTCTATGATAGAGGACAAAGATGGCGGAGTCTCTCCACACTGACAGCTTACGTAATGGGCAGGAGAAGATTAATACAGTATTGGTCCATCCACCAACTCTAGCTAAATTGTCACGCGGCGAATCAAATTCAAGCGTCCTCTTGCTTGGAACGTTTCATCCGGACCGCGGTTGTCCACATCAATCAACCTGAGGATCAGGGAAGGAGACACACAAAAAAAGGAACATATGGATAGGCCATTTGGCCGCATGAGCGCGCACTAGACAAGCGGAATAATTTGGCTGACTTCAGCAGGTGCGCATTCGGACGGCCTCCTCGATCTCTAGCAACCAATGACGCCGTCTTGATAGCCGCCACCACGGAGGAAAGATAGTCGCCACCTTTTCGCGCTTTGGAGAAGCCTACACACGCCATATCAGAGCATCGAACGTATATCTCCGGCGAATCGACCGACGGAAAAGACCGGCCATCTCCACCGGCGACGCGGCAACGTGCGCGCGCCGCAAGGGAAGCAAATCCCAAGTTCCCAACCACAACACTGCCCAAGTGGCTAAGTGCATGCGGGCGTCAGCAGTACGTGGAGCCTATGACGTACGCACGCACTCTCGTTCAGGCCGGCGTCCAATCCAACAAGGCATCTGTAGCGATTTGTTCTGCTCTGCTGGAATTTCAGCCTTCAACTCCACCCTTCTCTTTTGCCTTCAAAATTAAAAAGGATCCGACGTTTGAAGAACAATAATGGAGCGGGAATTATGGGACTGGCTAGAACTCAGTCACCTGAAAACAATATGTCGACTGACCAGTACTTAGGCTGTTGTAATGGGGAGTATCCTATACTAGTATCATGCGAATGATACTAGTGAATGATACTGCATCCATAATGAATGATATCATATGTTGGTATCATATATGATTACATTTATTGCTATGCATGACACAAAGTAGCACATCATTTAATATGATACAGTATCATGATATGATACTTAAGGATCTCTTTCTTTATTTAATTCTATGCCACCTCATCAACATTGCTTAGTTGGCATGCATGATACTACCTATGATACTCCCATTACGACTAGCCTTATTTCAGTCGAGTTGTGTACTAGTCAGGTATCCTTTGGTCTTAGTGGACCGCCGGTGCGTGCTGCTCCTTTCGGCAACTAATCAAGTAAAGCTACGTCGCTGAAACAACAAAGGCATTATTCTTTCTCAAGTAGTTTTAGCAAGTTGTGCTTTGATGTGTTGTAAGATGAGTTGACCTGAGCCTGAGTGGACGAGAAAGGTAGATCGAGAACTGATTACTGCATGGTACGAACTGATAATACGCACGTACAAGAAGATTGCTAGTACCTGCTCCCAGCTGACCACAAACCCTCTAGTATATGCATTCCTGTTTGAAACTGCATTTTTTCTAATATGAACGATTAAGAATATAATAGTGGAAATTTCATGAAAAAAGCTCATAAGAAGTAATAAATTACTCACCTTGGTATTACCCTTAATAATAAGAAGATAAAAAATAATGAAGTTTTCTAAGTAAGAATGAATTAGTGGGATTGGTATTACCCTTTAAAGGGGAAGAAAATGAAAAATAAAATACAATAAATAATGACAAAAATTGCACATAATTTACACATAAATTATGATTGTTGATAATATGCAAGAATAAGAATGTATATAATAGATTAATTCCCTCAATAAGTATGTTCCCTAAGAAGGAATGAACGGGCATTGGTATTATCCATGAAAAGACAGAAGAATAAAAAATTAATCAAAATAAAAAGGAAATAATAATGTTTTCAGAGAAAGAATAAATTAGTTGCGTTGGTAGTTCCCTTTAAGAAGAAATAAAATAAAAACAAATAATAATAAAACTTGCAACCTGAAATTGTATTTTTTTTACATAATATGCAAGAAAAGTATAAATAGTGGAAGCAGAGTTTCTGCACCCGAGCTGGGTGAACAGTCAAATCAAAAAAAAGTAAAAAAAATCGAAAATATATTTGGGAGAAACATTGACAAAAATTTTGAAGTGCTTGAAAAAATTCGTCATGAAATCGCATTCCTATAAAGGTACGGAAAAAACAATATTGGTACTCTGGAAATGCTACTTTCAAAAGCATTTTTGAGCACTGAATTTATTCTTTTTTTAGGCCTTACAGGAATGTGATTCCATGTCAAATTATTGCAAGCACTTGGAACTTTTTCAATGTTTCTCCCCAAAACAATGGATTTGTTTGTATTTTTTTCACTTTACTTTTGAGCTCGGGAGCAGAAAGGCACTTTGCATAAATAGTGCAATTTTTCCAAAAATATTTTTCTAACATGTAATAAATTAGTGGCATTGATACTATCATTACACATGAGAGTAAATGAAATAAAACTAAGATTAAAAATCAAAATATGAGCCTCTAGTATATAACTTCATGTTTGAAATTGCATTTTTTATAATATGAAAGATTAAGTAAATAATAGTGGAATTTTCGCAAAAAAGTTCATAAGAAGTAATTAATTACTGACATTCGTATTACCCTTAAAATTAAAATAATGTAGTTATTTAAAGTAAGAGTGAATTAGTGGGATTGGTAATACCCTTTCAAAAGGAAGAAAAATGAAAAATACAAATAATGATAAAAATTGCACTTAATTTACACATAAATTATGATTGTTTACAACATGCAAGAATAAGAATATAATATACTAATTCTCTCAAAATGTATGTTCCCTAAGTAGGAATGAACTAGCATTGTTATTACCCAAAAAAGAAAGAGAAAAATAACAAAATTAAGCAAAATAAAACAAAAATAATGAAGTTTTCTCATAAATTATAAATTAGTGGCATTGGTAGTTATCTTTAAGAAGAAATAAAATGAAAACAAATAATAATAAAATTTTCGTGCAATTTAGCCTAAAATTGTGTTTTTATATAATATGCAGGAACAAGTATATAAATAGTGAAAGTTTTAGAAAATATTTTTTAAGAAGAAATGAATTAGTGGCATTGATACTATCATTACATATGAAAGTAAATGAAAAAAAGGTAAGACAAAATCAAATTAAAAATTTTTCTAAGGAAAAATGAATTAGTAGCCTTGCTATGACCGTTTAAGTGGGAAGAAAACAAAAGACACTAAAACAAATAAGGACAAGATTGGCACACAATTTACATTGAACTTTCATCTTCTCATAATATGCAAGAATAAGCATGTAATAGTGAATTTTTTGCAAAAAAAGAAGTTAACTAAAATGAGATGAATTAGTGTCAATTGTATCATCATTAAGGAAGAAGAAAATTGAAAAAAAATAATATAAAAAAGATAAATTGTGTATGAAATTTATAAAGAAATTGTTTATTTTTATAATATGCAAAAATAAGCATACAATAGTGGAATTTTGGCAAACCAATTAACATATGAATTAATGGATTAGTGTATTTCTATTAGCTTAAGTCAAAATAAAAATCAAATTAACAATCAAACAAAATCAAACTAATGAATTTTTCTATGCAATAATGACCTTCTGAGATTCGTATTATCCTTCAAGTAGAAAGAAAATGAAAGAAAAAAAAATCTGAAACGAATAATAACAAAAATTGTTCATAATTTACTAACAATTTGCTTATTTTTATATTATGCAAGAATAAATAGTGGCATTTTCGCAAAAAAAAAGCCTTCTAAGGTTAAATGAATTAGTTTCATTAAAGCAGAAAGAAAAAATTAAACAAATAATGGTAAAATCTCACATAGTTTACACAAAAAAACTGTGCCTTTTGTGCTATGCAAAAAATAAGCATGTAATAGTGAATTTTCCGCAAATCACAAGGTTCCTAAGACAGAATGAATTAGTAAAATTGCTATTACCCTAAAGGAAGAAACAAATGAATAGTGACATATGTATTACCTTTAAGAAGAACTAAAATGAAACACAAAAAAAATAGTTAAGTTTTTATGGAAAAATAAATTAGTGGCATTGGTATTACCGATTAAGAAGATAACAAGACTAAAATAAATAATGACAGAATTTGCAAACCATTAACAAAGATATTATAATATGCAGGAATATGCATGTATTATTATAATTGTGGCAAAACAAAGGTTTTCTAAGAAATACATTAGTGTTGTTGGTATTACCTTTAAAACACAAAAAGGAAATGAAAAGAAAAATCTGAGAAAAAAATGGCATTGTACTCCCCTAACATGTGAAAAATAATATGCAAACTAATTAAAAATAATTTTCATATATTCACTCGTGTTATACTCCGTTCTCAAATAACAAAACAGCAAAGTTAGAGATTAACCGTCTCTTGATATATCAAAAATAAATTGCATCTTATATTGATGGTGTCATCTCCCTCAACAGAATGTGCGTGCACACACCCACGCGCGCGTGCACACACACACCGAGACAAAGAAAAATCGAATAATAAAAATAAATATAAAGAAGAGACATAGAAAACACATTCCGACTTTGTACGTTGACAGATAGAGAAAATTCATAAAATATGTTTAAATTCAAACTAAGACAAGCTTGTTGGATTGATATCAGTTACTCTTCATTAACATGCCTGATTAATGCTCTCACCCACCACGTCACTCTACCTGCACTACTGGTTGGATGCTGCACGCGTGCGGTATACATGTACGTGTGTGCATAGTTCCAGAAGAAGAAATTGATTCACCCTAATTAGTTTTTCCGGTTATTCGCAAAAAAATAGTTTTTCAGGCGACTGATGTATATCTAAAATGGGGAATTATTAGTGCTGATGAAATGATGCATGCAACAGCGAGGGTCCGGGCGATAGGGACGCATGGGGACGCGTTCGCAAAGGTGGAAATATGGGACGTCGGGTGCGATGAATTCCTACAAACTGTATCTCGAAACACATGAGTTTTGCAAGCTATGTGAAAGCCACTTGTGTTTGGCCAATTTGGTGATAACTGAGTCGAATTCCGTTGAACAAGTGCGCCTAGCGACATTGCACGGCTCTCATACCATGTTGAATACGCACACAACGAAGACTTGACTTGTCCACCCAGTTAGCTAGCTGCGACACCGCAGCATGAGAAAAACAACAATAGGGGTTTATTTTAGAGGTATCACAAAAGTCAACATCAAAGATTTTTAAACAAATGGGATATACTGGATATATTCAGATGATGGACGGATGAAAAGTACATGGATTCACAGCCGGCTGTAGAACACAAAAGTTGTAGGTAGAGCAGCGATTGAGACCCGCTGTTAACAACGTATATTTTGTGAGATGGGCGGTTAACAATGTATTACTACATCCTAATCATGGTACTATTAGGAATCTCTCTACTTTTTGCGTTCTTATCGGGATCACTCACTGAAAGCAACTCTAAAGGCAATATGCGCGAGAGAAGATAGCGGCTAACCCAACCCAACTCAATCCAGCTAATTTTTTTTAAATAATACATTTTTTTATTAATTTTATAAATATTACCTGGATAAAAAAATTTCAAAAATAATACACCGTCGGCCCGCTGCAAGCCGACTGGGCCTAGTCGGCCCACAGCAGGCCGACAGGATGCAATCAGCCCACAGTGGGCCGACAGGCACAGTGGGCCGACAGGGGCCAGTCGGCCAGCTGTAGGCCGACTGGAATCCAATCGGCCTGCTGTGGGCCGACTGGAGCTAATTGGCTCGCTGTGGGCTAATTGTTTTGCAAAAAAAGTAGGCATAAAAAATATATGTTTAAAAAATGTTAATCATGTAATTAAAAAATGTTAAACGTGTATAAAAAAATGTTCCTGATGTATACAAAAAATGTACAATATATATCCAAAAATGTTGACATAGAAAATATGTTTTGAAAAGTGTTTAGCATGTATTTAAAAATTGTTAAATATGTGTATAAAAATGTTCCTTATTTATACAAAAAAAATATAGAGTGTGTATGAAAAAAAGTTGACACCAAAAAATTATGTTTGAAAAATATGTTTGAGAAGTTGACATTTTTTCAAATACATGATTAAAAATTGTTAAATGTGTGTATAAAAAATGTCCCTTATCTATAAAAAAATATAAAATGTGTATGAAAAAAAGTTGACACCAAAAAAATATGTTTGAAAAAAATGTTCCAGTTCCATACAAAAAGAGCAACCAATCATATTTTTTTCACAACCTTGATTTATTTTTTGTCACCAACTCACCAACATAATTTTTTGGTCTCAAATTTTTTTCATACACATTCTATATTTTTTGTATAAATAAGGAACATTTTTTATACACACATTTAACAATTTTTAAATACATGATTAACACTTTTTAAAATATACTTTTGATGTCAACATTTTTGCATATATATTGTATATTTTTTGTATACATTAGGAACATTTTTTTATACACGTTTAACATTTTTTAATTACATGATTAACATTTTTTTAAACATATATTTTTATGCCTATTTTTTTTGCAAAAACAATTAGCCCACAGTGGGCCCATTAGCTCCAGTCGGCCCACAGTGGGCCGACAGGGGCCAATCGGCCTGCTGTGGGCCGACTAGGCCCAGTTGGCCTGCAGCAGGCCGACGGTGTATTATTTTTGAAAAAAATTTACCCAGCGTAATATTTATAAAAATTAATAAAAAATATGTATTATTTAAAAAAAATAGCCTCAATCCAATCCAAATGCATACGTGCGTCAGTTGCGTCGCCGGACAAAAAGAAATATAGAAACGATAAAGATTTGTCCTGGCAGACGTGGACGCGGCGTTACCTTGGCAAGCAAGGTTTATGGTCGAAGAGGAGTGTGACAGTGTGAGTGTGTGACCGCGCATTATTGCTCTGCCTTAGCGCGCGCCCAATCCTTATGCATGCGAGACCAATCTAGCTAGCCGCCTGAATCTTTCAGGGATCTCCTTGTGCCTGACTTGCTCAATCCGCTCCACATCCAGTTTGTCTATTCCAGTTCTTTCTTATCGCCATTGGGTAGCATTCAGTGAGCTTCCACCCAAAATTCAACTGGAGTAATTCTCCACACGGTAGTTCCATTCAGTATCTGCACTTTACAAACTCAGCAGATGCGCCGCTGATGAATCACCGGCGCAAAATCCTTACACGGCCTAATAATGTATACCGCACACCGTCGATCACCGTAAAAGGCATGATCGATCGACAGGCAGCACGGCCAGCTTCAAGGAACCGGCGGCGTGCGTCGATCGAGAAGCGAGTGGCTAACCCCAAAGGCCCAAATCCAACCCAACACAATCCAAATGCATACGTGCGTGCGTGCGTCAGTGGCGTCGCCGGATAAAAGAAATGCAGAAACGATAACTGTTCTACCTTGCTAGACGTGGCCGCAGCCTCACCTTGGCATGCACGGGTTATCGTCGAAAAGGCTATGACCGCACGACGCATCCAAAAATCCATATGGTGCATGCACGCACTAACATCCTTGTATCAATCTGCTTTTGCTGGAAAAGTTTCAACCTTCAACTCTGCCGTCCCTTTTCATGGAGAAATCGGGGTGGGGCTTGTAGAATAAGGGGAGGAGAATTAATGGTGATGCATCAAGCAAAGCCACAAAAGAGTTTATGTACATCACAAGCAGTGCCATAGCCAAAACAACAAGAGCTCTCTTTCGGGATTATTACATTATTAAGGTGACGTGCCTATCCTCGCAAAAAAAAAGGTGACGTGCCCTAGCTTTTACCCAAAGCGATGCTTCTTTGTTAATGTGTGTCCTCGTGGAGGTGTGTCGAAAGACCCCAGCGTTGTGTTTATGACATATTCTAGTACTAGTCTACTTCCTCCGGTTCAAATTAATTGTCCCAGTTTAATACAAAGTTATATTAAAGTTGCGACAATTCCCTCACTAAAAAAAAGAAGTTGAGACAATTAATTTGGATTGGACGGAGTATTATTCTCTAATATATAGACCCATTTGTTAGGATGATACTACACTTAATAAGATAAACAACTTAGATACAAATTCATTGAAGTGTCTCAAATTATGTCAGATTCACTAATGCTTAATCAAATTCTACCAAATACTATGATGACTTGTCAAGTTCTGCTTGAACAGTACTGACAGCCACACCGCGTTGCCCGAGTGTGATACTTGGTAATTTTTTTCCCAATGTATAGACTCCTACCCAATCCGCTACTCCGTTCTCCTAATAGCGGGCCTGGTTTCTCTGTATAGAAAAAACTTACTTAAGCATATTAGGAACTTTCAAACTAAAACCGTCATGGCGTCACGACGAGGAAGTTTTGTGGCAAAAAAAATTAATAGAATAAAATTAGTTGCGAAAAGATCTTGTCGAAAAAAATTAAGTGCAAACTAGATGAAGCATCTTTGGTACTTTTTTTATATAAGAGGGGTCACACGGCCCCTTTTTCATTATGAAAATGAAGTTTTTTACAGGTAAAGAGCAACAACAACTTACATATTCAAACATACCATATCAGGGATAGCAAAGAAAGATCAAACAATACCTGAACAGTAACATCACCAACACACAAATCATCACTAGCAGAAAAAATACAGAGAAAACTGATCTATCTCAAACCGAACAAGCACCGACAGAATGGGAGTCCAAAACACTCACAAGCATCTTCGGTACTGTGAAAGTTAAATCATGTTATTTTTCTAAGTGGGGGAGAAATATTCAACTAGAGATAAACTTAGGGTGACTTCGTCAATACTAGTAAACCTTTGTGGCTATAGTGTTCAGCAGACGTTGCATGAGTGTACGTGCGGGTGCAAAATAGTGGGATTTTTTACCTGTCGTATCTAAAAAAAGTTTTTTGCTTATTTTTCTCGAGGAAGTTTTTGCTTCTTTAAATGATGTAGAGTTATCACAAAGTCAAGCAAACAATTTTTAAAACACAAAGTCAAGCAAATAAGTGAATGGGCGGTTAAAATGTGCACGGCTCTGCAGTCGTCGGTTAACGACAAAAGATGTTTGATGGATATTACTAAAAGCGCCATGCAGCTAGAGCAACGATTAGGACCTGCAGTTAACAATTTAACAATGTGTATTTTCATGAGATGGACAGTTAACAGTGTATTGATAATTAAAAGGTTCGCCCCCCCCTTGGCCCCCGCGTCGCTCCTGCAGGGGCGACTCGGGCGGCGCTAACCCTAGTCGCCGCCGCCGGCTCCTTCCTCCTTCTCCTCTCCCTCGCCACCACCGGAGGGGGTCGCCGGAAAGCCGCGCGTCCGCCGGGGAGGGTGGTGGCGAGGATCTGTCCGCCTGTTTCGCGCAGGGGATCTGGAGCCGGGGTGGCGGCCTCGGGTGGTGGTGCGTCGTCGTCTTCAGCCCGCGGCGTCGCTGGTGCTGGCCGCCCCCTTGGCCACGCGGGTGGCAAGGCGGCGGCGGGTGGTGGCTGTGGGGCGCGGTGGCCGCGGGGGCGCCCGCCTCGGATCTGACGCCTTCGCCCCCAATCCGTTTCGGCCTCTGTCAGATCTGGCTTCCGGCTGGCCCTGGTCGCCGGCGCCGCGTCTGTGGTAGGGGTGGGGGAGCTGGGGGACCTGGAGAAATCCACGGCTGGCTATGCCGGCCACGACGACGGCGACGCCTGAGGGCGCCGTCTCCTACCTGTAGGCGCCATCAAGGTGCCCCCTTTCCCCTTCTGCCTCTCTCCCCTGCTCGTGCACCGGGGTGAAAACCCAAATCCCCCTGGATTGGGCGGCAGCTACGCTCGCGGCGTCGCCACCTTCATGGAGGTGCCGCCTTCGGTTGAGCATGGGGAGGTGGCAAGTTCGATCTGGTTGGTGGGCGTCCGGTGGCGACATGGTTGGCGTTGGCGGGGTCTTGGTGGTTCTTCTCCAAGTCAGTGGCTTCCCAACATTGTCTGCTCTGTCACCAGCAGCCTCACCATGCTTTTTGCTTCTCCTTGAGTGTTGGTTCCCCCCTGCTCCATGTTTGCCTTTCTGGAGCTCGGTGACGCGAGTTAGTGGTGCCTTGGTCAGGCTCTCCGGGCGGCAATGGCGTCGGTTGTACATCTTTGCTCTAGGGAGAGTGTTTGCATCGCCCGACGGATCAGCGCCTCGTGCCAGGCGAGGGGCTAGGGAGCCCCTTCGGAGTTGCAGGATGTTGTCAACGGTGCGGTTGGAGTCAATGGAGCTGTCAGCGTTCCCTTACATGCTAGTTGGATCTCCGCAAGGCTTGCTGGTGTTCGGGATGGATTGAACTCGGTGGAGGGCTTCTCTGTCTTCAAGCCGGTCTTGCTTCATCTTTGCTTGTAGATGGTAGGAAGCCTATTAGCTGTTAGCACAGCACTATGTATCCTTTTAGTTGTTTCTTTATTCTTCTTTGTAAGTTGGCGGTTGCTGTAATCCTGGCCAGTTGATGGCTTTGTTAATTCAAAGCCGGGCTCGACTTGAGCCTTCGTTCTAAAAAAAAGTTAACAGTGTATTATGTCCTAATCATGTATTAGGACTCGTCAAGGAGGTGCCGATGGGGCTCACTCACTGTCAAAGAAACATCAATAAGTGATTAAACCCAGTTCAAAATCTTGGAGACCTTTTGGTTTTGCCATCGAGATCACTAATAACTAGTAGAAAAAGGACCTTATGTGAGACATATTAGTCCCGGTTCGATTTTGGCCCGGTACTAATGGTATCATTAGCCCCGGTTCGAACGACTATGCATTAGTGCCGGTTTGTGTTGAACCTTTAGTACCGGTTCGTGCCACGAACCGGTACTAAAGAGGCTGTGTCAGGCTGTGGCCAGGCTGGGGCCCCACCAGCACCTTTAGTACCGGTTCGTGGCATGAACCGGTACTAGAGTTTTTTAGTTGATTCTTTTTGCAGCTATTTTTTAGTCTCACCTCGCCAAGCGAGAGGCACTCGCAGCGATTTATAAGCCCTGAGTGCAGAGTCGATGAAAGAGAGGCGCAATGCTCACCTGCACGTTGCTTAGCTTCAAGCCTTGAGAAAATGGTGTAGACTGCACGGAGCTATCAGGGTTTCGGACGAAAACTACACATAGCTCCATGTAGTCTACACTATTTCCTCAAGGCCTAAAAATAAGCAACGTGCAGGTGAGCATTGCGCCTCTCTTTCATTTTTAATAACTTTTTTTAACTCTGGACTTTTTGTGCCTCCATTTGCTACTTTTCATGCATTTACTGATTTGTTTCGAGCTGAATGACCCTGAAATTGAAAAACACTACAAATAAACTCCGAAAAGGTTAAAACTTGGCATGGTATCATCATTTCACCCACGTAGCATGTGCAAAAAAGTAGAGAGGATTACGGTAGAAACTGGATGCACTTCATGTACAAACTGGACAATCTCTTACACTAGTAGAAAAAGGACCTAATATGAGACACATTAGTGCCGGTTTGGTTTTGAGCCGGCACTAATGTGTCCATTAGTGCCAGTTCCAACGGCTAGCCGGCCGTTCTCATTAATACCGGTTCGTGGCGAACCTATAGTACCGGTTCGTGCCATGAACCGGTACTAAAGAGGATGGTGGCAGGGTGTTGTCAGTCTGGGGCCCGTCCAGCACCTTTAGTACCGGTTCGTGGCACGAACCGGTACTAAAGGTCGACCTACATAAACCCTTCGTCCACCCGAGCTCGCTCTGTTCTTCTCCTTTCCCCTCTCCTCCTCTGTTCTTCCCCCTCTCTCCTCGAGCTCATCACACATTTTGCCCAAAATTTGTCAAGATTTGAAGGCCCCCATCCATTCAAATGATCACAAAGGTTAGCAACTTTGTCCTTTCAACTCTCATTGCTAGATTAGCTCTTGCAATGCTTTGTATAGTGATTAATTTGGGAGGAATTATATTTGCTAGTATTTGATTTATATGTAATTTGAGGTCAAAAATAACACTTAGTTTGCATATGTAGGTGTGGTTTACTTAGTGCCTTCTAAATCTCCGTCGTAACCACCGTCAATCGCCCGCACCGTCCCGTCGCCGGCACCACCTTGTGGTGAGGCTCTTGTTCATGAATGTTTTACATTACCAAATTGATGTTTGTGTGATTTGGATATATAGTTAATCGTATAATTATCTTACCCGTACGTTGTTTGTTATACATAGTGCCATGATTTTGATATCCGTCCCCGTCGGCCCTCGTCCTTGTTATGATTCGGATGTGGTATATTCTCTTTTAAAACTAGTTGTTGCATTTCGTGTTTATGACAAATTATGCTCATCAAGTTGACATAGATATTTTTATCTAGGAGGTATGTGAACCGGAAATTCTAATCGACCCTATTGTCGAGAGGTTAAATTTAGTTGAAAGAGAAAACAAGTATTTGAAAGAAAAACTGAAAATAATTGAGGGGGAGAAGATGGAATTGGAGTTGCATGTGGATCATATGATGAGCCAAAGCGCCACATAGTTCTTTCAGGAAAAAGAAACATCGTGGGAGTGGATGACAAGACAGACATGTCAGAAGATTATGAAAAATTTGATAAAATTGCTCCATTCACAGTGAATATTGATCCGAGCATCCAGTTAAATGATGAAAATTTTCCATGGCTACGGCGCAAAGGGACAGACGCGAAGAAAAAGTTTCACACCCAAAGATCTGGGATGTGACCGGCTTCACTATCATCACTTTCTTCTGTGTTTCACACCCAGGAGGGAATGTCTGTAATAGTTAGGGTAGTTATGTGTTTTTTCATTTGAAACGCGAAGAAATTTTATGTGCAAACAAATTCTTTTCATGCATTCACTGACTTTTTCCAGCTAAATGACCCTGAAATTGAAAAGCATTTCAAATGAACTCAGAAAAGGTTGAAAGTTGGCATGGTATCATAATTTTTCATACAAAGAGCATGTGCGAAAAAGTAGAGTGGGTTACGGCAAAAACTGGATACACTTCGTGTACAAAATGGACAATCTCTTTCGAAGTATCAGGGTTTCCGACGAAAACTGAACTGTTACAAAGGCATTTCATTTTTTAAATAACCTAAGCATTACCAAATTGAATATAATGATAAAACACACTAATATTAAACATAAGAAAGAAGAATCACTGGAAAAAACTTTTTTCAAAGTTAAGTTATTCACAAACTAGTGATTCATACAAATTTCAAATAATTCAAAATTTAAACTATTCAAATTTGAAAACTACCGGCACTAACAGAAAGTTTGTAATTTTTTGTACCTAAAGCAAAAATATTCACAAAGAAACTCTAAATACAGGAAAAAACAACTCAAAAATAAATAAAACAAAAATAAATAAAGCAAAAAAAATTAAGAAATTAAAAAAGCCCGCCTACTGGGCCAAAGCGGCCTGCATACGACTAGGAACACAACCTTTAGTTGGGCCAGGATGCAGGCCCGCAAAGAACCCGTAGGCCCACTGGACAGAAGAGGACAGGTAGGGCCAGTAGGCCTGCTTAGGAGAGGAGCTCGAGAGAGCTACCGCACTGGGGCTTATAAACCAGTGCGGTAGCCCCTCGGCTAGCGAGGTGGGACTAAACTTGCGCACCTCCTGCAGCCAGTGCACCCCTTTTAGTACCGGGTCGTGGCTCCAACCGGTACTAAAGACCCCCCTTTAGTACCGGTTGGAGCCACTACCCGGTACTAAAGGGGGGCGCTTCCTGCCGCTGGGCCTGGCCAAAACAGACCTTTAGTACCGGTTGGAGCCACCAACCAGTACTAAAGGTCCATCATATATATACAACACTTGAAAAAAAATTCAGTTTCCCTCTCTGTTTCCTCCCTTCGTCGCGCTGCCCTGCCCCAATCGACGTCGTCCCCGTCGACGTCGCCGCCCCCCCCCTCATCGCCGACCCCGGCCGTCCCCACCCCTCGTCGCCGCCCCCGTCGGCGTCGCCGCCCCGGCCGTCCCGTCCCCGTCGTCCCCATCGTCCCCGTCGCCGCGCCCCGGCCGCCCCGTCGCCGCGCCCGCCCCGCCCCGTCGTCGCCGCCCCGTCCCGTCCCGTCGCCCCGGCTGCCACGCCCCGTCGTCGCCGCCCCATCCCGTCGCCCCGTCGTCGCCGCCCCGTCGTCGCCTCGCCGGTGAGCTCGCCCCGGCCGCCATGTCCACACACACACACACACACACACACTACACACACACACATTAGTTTGTTTGTTATAATTTTTTTTCTGTTTTTTAATTATAGAAATGTTAGAAATTATTCTGTTTTTCAGTTATATAAATATTATAACTGTTAGTTATATAGAATTGTTATAAATGTTTTCTGTTTTTTAGTTATAGAAATATTTATAGAAATGTTAGCAATTTTTCTGTTTTTTAGTTATATAAATATTAGAATTGTTATGGAAATGTTAGTTATATAATACGGAAATTTTAGAATTAGTTTTAGTTAGATGAATTAGATTAATGTCAAATTGTTAGAATTTGCATATATATAGAATTTTAGTTATCACAATCCAATCATTTAAAAAATGTTACTTTTTGCGGGCATATAGTATTTGTTCTCGACGATATGCCCGGCCCGCATCCTCGCCGTCGACCCGTTCGCAACGACGTCCTGCTTCAGGGGATCCATGTCCGGGACTGGGCTCCGCCGGGCTGGCACTGGGAGGTGCTACCTGGAGGGGCGCGCCGCTTGGTGAGGAACCCAACCTCGGGTCCCGTCGTCGACCCTGATCTTCTTTGGTGGCGTTCGCGTGGGCCACATTCGGTGCAGAGGCAGCCGGCCCCGCCGGAGGTGGTGCGTCGCCGTGTTAGGGAGGAAGATGAGCACGTCTGTCGGTGTCAAAACCGGCGGATCTCGGGTAGGGGGTCCCGAACTGTGCGTCTAGGCGGATGGTAACGGGAGACAAGGGACACGATGTTTTACCTAGGTTCGGGCCCTCTTGATGGAGGTGAAACCCTACGTCCTGCTTGATCAATATTGATGATGTGGGTATTACAAGAGTAGATCTACCACGAGATCAAGGAGGCTAAACCCTAGAAGCTAGCCTATGGTATGATTGTTGTTCTATATGTCTATCGACTAGCCTGGCCCCGGTTTATATAATGCACCAGAGGCCTAGGATAACAAGAGTCCTAGGCGAATACGCCGGTGGGGGAGGAGTCCTTGTCTTGATCGCCAAGTCTTGTGGAATCTTCCTTGTATGCGGCAACTGTCTGGACTGGCCCATGAGTATACGGCCACGGGGATCCTCGGCCCAATCCAACTGATCGGGAGACGACGTGGTGAGTATCCCCTAGTCCAGGAAACTGTCAGTAGCCCCCTGAACCGGTCTTCAAGTTGGGGACGCTCCTCGATTCTTCCAAACTGTTCTTCATCTTCGGTCGTTGGTCTTGAAAACTGGTTCAACAAATCTTCTCATCTTCGATCTTGAGGATCGCCGAAATGCATTCAACGAGTTTACGCGTCGGGTATCCGAGGAGCCCCTTTAATTTTCCGGCCTTTATCAATGCCTTGTTATTTTTATGCCACACCCCGGGTTTGAAGTTGTTCCCGGGCGGCAACGTCCTCTTGCGTCCGAGCTCCAACGCTGGACTGCCTTCGAGGTATCTTTTGCAGCCGAGCACCAATGTCGGACTGCTTCCCAGCTCTAACGCCGGACTATGTATCCGAGCTCCAACGCCGGACTGTATCCAAGCTCCAACGCCGGACTACGTATCCAAGCTCCAACACCGGATTGCATCCGAGGTGTCGTAAATCACCTTGGTTCAAAGAAGTTTGAAGTAGTTTAGCCGAGCTTAATGCCGGAAATGCACTCTATGGAGCCAGCCACTAGTGCCCGATTTTTATGCCGGACTGCTTCCGAGGTGGTGCACCACCCCGAATGTGGGCCAATTTTTGTCAATATTTTTGATTGGTGCAATTTATTCTCTGCCGAGATACATAGTCAGTAGCCCTCAAGGTGGGTATCAGTCTAAAACCCGAGATGCCCATGAAGGATGACATAAGACCGCTGATCCCCGTAGCTGCTGAGACTCAGGTTGATTTGCAAAATCGGTCTGAGGATCAAGTCCTAGGTCAGCAGAATAGTTCGGGACACAAAAAGCGGCGTTCTCAGTCCTCAAGACTCATGTTGGGTGCGGCCGACCAACCTGAGGATCAAAATCTCCTCAGAGACTGTATTACACTTAAAATTTTCTGCATTGGACAGGCAATGCAGTAGCCCCCGAGACACTGGTCGGGTGGCAACACCAGATCAGGGGATCGATGTGCCCCTTTAATATTTGTAAATAATAAGCCCGAAGCCTAGTAGCCCCCGAGCCTTAATGCGGGCACGGGAGGCTGAATTAAGAATCGATATCCATAGTAAAATCACAAATTATGTGTAATGACTCTATGTATCCAAGTACTTTACGTCATTAATGCTCGGATCCGCATTGTACAAAACTTTGTTGACCGACCATCGGCTTCCACCTCCTCGGCCAATAGCCGAGGAGTGTTTGTCCTACTTTATAAAGCCTTTATGAGGGCAAAGATTTACAACAAACAAGGCAATCTGGCCATACGGTTTTATAAACAAAGGTACACGGAGAGACATGTTATATTACTGTTTAATAGAAGAAATGTCTTCCAAAGAAAATAGTCCTGCTATGGGTTCCTTTCTTTGGGTTGTCATGCTAAGCATGATCATGAAACCTCAGCTCCAATGTAAGAGCAAAATATCGAGGATTTAGTTTGGGAGGCCAGTTAATAGCCCCCGGTAGTGTTCGGCGACAGTCGAGGTCAAGCCGTAAACACTTCGGCCATTATTAAGAATGGCCCGTCGTTTAACACCGTCATCGGATCGCCGACTAGTATACGCTTATTGTGACAGTCAGTTTTCGGCTTTCTCCACTAAGGTGCTTAACCATGTGAGCTAGAAGCACAATCGCAGTGGTTCTCCCTTTGCACATCTAGCCGAACAAAGCGGAAGATAGGAGGCAAACGCAGGAGCCGGGCAACCCAACTATTGACTGAAGACACAATTCGAAACCGATGCATATATAGCAATATCCGAGAATGTTTTTGCCGAATCTCTAAAGGTGTCCGGCGTTGCACTGCGAGACTTGTGCTGAAAATAGACAAATAGTTTAAAAGTGCCATGGGCTTGAAAAGCCAAAAAACTTATTCAAAAGGTTAATGTCCGAACTAGATCAAGTGTTTGGTGTCAATCCGAAAATTGGACTTGAGAAACAAAAGGTGCTTCTGCCGTGCTTTAACATGACACATCCTATCTCAAAACTTCAAGCGGGTCAGCCTACGACTTCAACCTCCTATCCCGAAGGCGGAGTACTTCTTACTAGGCCAGTTTAGTAAACTAAACTCTAGCGTCTTTGAGAGAGAAATTAGGCTCCCCGACTAGTGACCGCACACTCGTGTCGAGAAAAGGAGTGATAAATAATAATAAAAACTCTGCAACGACTAAGAAGAAAAACACTTATCATAAAACGTCTCATATAAATTTAAGAGCCCCCAAGTGACTTGGGTAAAAGAATGATTTCATGTACCGAAGTACTTATATCATATCTATGTTCAACCGAACTTTAAACGCGTCTTAACCGACCGTTGGCTTCTCCCTCTTCGGTCAAGGACCGAAAAGTGTTATGTACTCCATCTGTCGAGAATATCGACGGTGTTTCCAATAACCAGGCAATCAGGCCATAAAGCTGTAACAGACAAAGCGCGCTCAGGGAACTTATGCTATATTACTGCAAAGAGTAAGAAGCATCTTCGAAGAAAATAATACCCCCACCGATACCTTTCTTCGGTGCTCATTGTTATCATGAGACTTGTGCAATAGATTTTTTGTACTCATGAGTTCCATTGTGTGCCAACCATGATTGAAAACAATAAGAGCGCTAGCTTTCGGCTTCACCCAGTCTGAGGTCCGGCTCGGTTGATCCGATCGTGACAATCACAGAGGTGCTCCCTTTACTCCCTAGCCGAACAATCGGGAACGTAGGGGTAAGCACAGGAGCCAGGCAACCCAGCTTGCAAATCGCTTAAGTCAATATGGTGCATATTGTGGCGTAATACACGAACAAGGAACGAAGCCGTACAAGTATAATCATATGCAAGAGGAAAAAGCTTCATGAAGGAAGCCCCCAAGTAAACGGGGTATTGGAATTTGCGCGTCACAAACAAAGTTTGGACAAGGAAATTTTTACAAGCAACTTTTTTCCAAAAAAGTATAATGCTTGGCTGAGCCGAACACAAGTTAAAAATTTAAAACTTTGAGCATGAAGACAACTTAGCTAGTTAATGTGTTCGGTATTGATGACGCGGTCCGAGCTTGATGCGGGACAAGGTTCCATCCCCGAGCCGGTCCCGAGGTGGCGGAGCAAAAAGCTCGGCACTCCGAAGTGGTGACATAGCACGGTCAATGCAGGATGGCAGGGTGATGCCGAAGTCCCCGGCATGGGGTAATGAAGTGTTGATGAAGCCCCCCGTCCAGCCGAGGTGACGCCAAAGGATATAGTCCGGCTGGATCATTTTCCTGTGCACAAAAAATAGTGCAAACCAGAGATAATAGTAATAATAATAATAAAAAAAATCATTGCATAACAAATAATTTATGCAAAGTGAGTAATAAAAGAAATATGGCCTGGCGCCGAAGTCAATGTCGATGCAGGGCAGCGGCGTGATGCGGTAATGGCATGGCAAGGCCTGAATTCACAGGTCGGTTCGAGTTCCAGATGCGGCGTTCGCCGGACTATGTACAGAAACTGACCGAACCACCATGCGACCGTCGTTAATGCGGCCACCATTTGATAGACCTGCGTACATATGACGGACAAACCAGAGTAATAATTCATTGGGAAAATGAACCCTAACAAGCAAAAAATACTAGGATTAATAGAACCTGGCTTATTTGTTGTAGCAATCCGAAGAAAGGTGATTCCCAAAATTGGGACTCGATCCGCACACCTATCGCCTGGAGGGTGATAAAGCAACGGCATGGCGATGCTGTCAAAGGTTGGCTCGTCGAGGCAAAGCCCTCGGTCCAGCTAACGTGACGGAGCTGGTTGGCTAGCGACGCCGAAGTCTCCGGAGTAGGTTGATGAAGAGATGATGAAGCCCCCGGTCCAGCGATGCAGGTCGTGACGTGGTCGATGCCGGCTTGATGAAGTGACCATGTGGCGATGCAGGTGTGCCCGCTCCGTGTAATCCGTAGGGTGGCGATGTTGGTGACGATTTATCCTTCGCGATGCCGAACTATTGTTCGGCTGGCCGAGATGATGATCCGAAGAAATTGAGCTCGACTCAACAAAGCAACGACGTGTCTAACGCAGGTCGGCCGCCGTGGAGTGATGTTGTCGGGCTGGTTTGACACCAGCGCGACGGTGAAGTTCGTATTGCAAGAATACTTTTAATACTACTGGGATGTGTTTGAGAATAAAACACAACACCCCATACGAAAACTTCCTTCAAAAAGGATGTCCGAGATCCCGTTCATAAAGAAGATGAATTCGGGCCGGATTCGTTCTCGCGCAGAAAACAGATCCAAAAAGTGATGCACTAATCGGAAGTTTCCCGGAGTTTGGACGGTCGGATCGAGCTGAATTTTTGGCAGGTGGTAGATATGGGAATTCCGCAACAAATCAACGGTTGGATCCTCCAAAGGACATCCGAGCTAGATGCTGGATACCACACCCTAAACTCCTCCGGATTCTCGTCCAGATTCAACAGGGCTCCGGTATATCGGAGATTGCCGGAGATTCCTCCATCGGAACTCGACGAAATTTTTGCAGGATTGTTGTAGACTTAATTCTGCACAATTACACCGAAGCGATCGTTAAAACGACACTTGAGAAGGCGGTGGCAGCAGACACAAGTCTGCTGTCCAGAAGAACAGTACGGTCGCCTCAGGGCAATGTTGACGTTGAGCCCCCGGGCTCCCTGGATGATTCCTCCATGATCTTGATAGAGATCGGAGTTGATGTTGATGAAGGCCCTCATCCGAACATGAAGATCGGAGGTAGGGCGCAGTCCTTGGTCGAACCAAGGTGACCAGCCGAGCTGGTGACGAAGATGCCGAAGTCGCAGTTGATCTGCAGGCGAGCCATCGACCTTTTGCCGAACACACAGCGGAACTCTCAATGAAAGCACCAATGTCGGTGTCAAAACCGGCGGATCTCGGGTACGGGATCCCAAACTGTGCGTCTAGGCGGATGGTAACAGGAGACAAGGGACACGATGTTTTACCCAGGTTCGGGCCATCTCGATGGAGGTAAAACCCTACGTCCTGCTTGATTAATATTGATGATGTGGGTATTACAAGAGTAGATCTACCACGAGATCAAGGAGGCTAAACCCTAGAAGCTAGCCTATGGTATGATTGTTGTTCTATATGTCTATCGACTAGCCTGGCCCCGGTTTATATAATGCACCAGAGGCCTAGGATAACAAGAGTCCTAGCCGAATACGCCGGTGGGGGAGGAGTCCTTGTCTTGATCGCCAAGTCTTGTGGAATCTTCCTTGTATGCGGCAACTGTCCGGACTGGCCCATGAGTATACGGCCATGGGGATCCTCGGCCCAATCCAACTGATCGGGAGACGACGTGGTGAGTACCCCCTAGTCCAGGACACCGTCAACGTCCATCGCTACATGGCTGCTATGGACGACGTCAGGTTCTCCACTACTTGGCGGGTTCTTTGGGCAGATGACCGGAGATATGATCCTGTGATGGTTCCTTCTCTTTGGGTGTGCACCGCCCGCGCCCCAGGAACCGCGAGTGGCGCCCTAGATTCTTCTGTAGTACTCGATCTTTATTAGGTACCTAGCCAGTGATGTATTCGATATATAATATTCGAGACGATGTATTCGAGATTATATATATTAATACGATGATGTATTCGAGATTATATATTCGAGACGATGTATTCGAGATTCAGTTTTTCCTTATTGATTAATTGCATCCATGCATTGTAATTTGAATACTAAATTGTTTTATATTTCTTCTGTATTAGTAAAGTAGAAGCTATGGCGGACAATACCGGCAGAGAGAGAGAGAAGAGGAATTGTTCGACATCATACGCATCCCTCACAGGCTAGATGATCTGAATGAAGCAGATGACGGCTCCCAATATCTGAACAATACCGGAGAGGGTGATGAAAAGATATTCGATCTCGACGACCGGGCTGATGAAGTCATGAACTATGATTATGATTATGACACAGACAATGTTTGTGATGACACAGACAATGCTGATCTTCAAATAACAAAGACTACCGGCGAGGTATATTTATATAAGCATGCATCATGGTGATCATCACATGTTTTTTTATTGAAGATATATTAACGAATCGATCTTTCTTCTTTCAGCCCTCCGTATCGAGCAAATCTGCTTCTACAGACAGCAAGACAAAGCGAGGCCCGGGCAGATTGTTGAAGGATGGTGTAAAGTACCACATCGAATCCATCAAACCTAGTGGCGAACCCCTCACGCCTAAGAACATTGCAAACAAGTGGACTCGTTAGTGCGGAGTTCTTGTGAAGGACAAACTCCCGATCTCCATTCAAGAATGGAAAGAGCCAAAGACTAAACGTCCAGGTGTTACTTGGGTCGACGACAGAGCCAAAAAAGACCTGGTGAAATCTCTGATGGAACATTTCACCCTACCAGATCATTTCACTGAAGCAGATGTAAAGAAAGTCAAGGCCACTGCTCTTAAGAAGATGGCAATTGCATTCAACACCCACAAGAAAACTATATGGGCCAACTACTTCGCTAATGAAAGGAAGACTCCAGATTTCAAGGGAACACTAGAGAAGCAAAGAGAGCACTAGGACGATTTCGTGACCTTCAAGGATTCAGAATTATCTAAGGAACGGTCGATGAAAAACAAGGCAAATGCCGCAAGAAAGACGCAGTTCCATAGGCTGGGTCCAGGTGGCTACGCGGTGGGATTGCCTAAGTGGGATAAGTCTGAGCGAGAGATGGAGGATGCAGGGGTCACTCCGGTTACTAGGAACTGGCCCCCCAGGTGCAGAACTTGGTTCTATGCGCATGGGGGAGCGTTGGACGAGAAGACAGGCGAAGTTTCATGGAAGGCAAGTCTAAAAGGAGCCGAACAAAAGATAATTGACGCAATAGAAGAAGCTCGAAGGGGGGAGTTCACGCCCAACAGAGAGAACGACGAGCTTATGCGTGCCCTGGGAAATCCTGAACACCCGGGAAGAACACGAGGCAATGGCGTTATTCCCTGGTATGAGGGCTTTTTGGACTGGAAATACGACTACAGGTCCCGTGTAAGAAAGAAGATGGAGGAGGAGAAGAAGAGGAAGTTGGAGGAGGAGCAGAGGAAGCAGGACGCAGAACTCCTTCAAGGCCTAGAAGCAAGGCACGCGGACCTGGCACTCAAATTCCAACAGCAGCAGCAGCAGATCGACTCACTTAGCCAGGAAAGGGGGTCTCAGCAGCGGCAGCGGCAAGCGGATGATCGTCCAGCATTGGATAGCACCGTCCCATCCATGCCAAGAAGCAGCGTTGGTTCTGCCCCGGGCGACACACTGCTGGATACATACCCTGTGGATGACATCATAGAGAACACTAACTGTGAGCTACACTCCAAAATGAAGAACATATCCATGAAGGTGGCGGACGGCGTTGCTTTTCCAGTTACCCCCAAAGCAACCTACCATTGCATCCCAATTCCAGAGGGCTATGCTCGTGTCATGGTTGATGAAGTGGTGGACCCATATTCGGGGCTAACGCTTGACATTCCTGGAGGTGAAGACGAGCGCACACTGGGAGAGGCCATACATCGTATCATCCTATGGAGAAAGGATTGCATCATCTTTCGAAGTCCACCGACACCGCGTCGTCTGCCGACTCCTCCTCGATGTCCGCCATCGAGTCAGCAGACTCCCGCTCCTCCAAGTCCACGAACGCGTGAGACGACTCCTCCTCGAAGTCCGCCACCTCCTCCAAGTCCCCGAACGCGTGAGCTGACTCCTCCGGTTTCAAGCCCGGCACAGCGTCATGCCACTTCTCCGGTTTCAAGTCCGGCACCATGTCAGGCCGCACCTCCTGCTCAAGTCCGGCATGGCGTCAGGCCACTTCTCCTGGTCCAACTCCACGTCAGCCGTCTCCGCCGTCTCAGCAATCGCAGAAGAGACATCCTGCAGCTTTGCTGCATAGCGGTACGAGTCGAGGTAGTTCAGGAAGTACATGCGAAGGCAAGCGATATAAATATGGTCCAAGCCTCGCTCCTCTTCCTCAGAGGCCTTACGACATGACTAAGGAGCAAAACACAGCCATAGTGCAAGCCCAAGTGGACGCCCATTTTGGACCGAAACCGGCACGCCGCCAAAGGAGAAAGTGCCTGAGAAAGTAATTGACCACTTCATTCGTATGGCTAGAGAACCAGCTCCCAAGCCTGTTGACTCGGACTATGAGCGCCAAATCAGGAAGGCACATCGAGCACGACTACAGAAGGAAGCGAGCTCAAGCTCGAGCCAACAAGCAGCTGCCAAAAAATGCGGGAAAACCGTTCCCCAGTTGGGAGAACAGGCGGCGCAAGCGATCCCCCCGCTTGTTGTGCCAACAACACATGAGAGGAGTAGTACGCGCGCCAAATATTATTGTGGGCAAACCGTTAGCGTTCCCCAGCATGGCGATGTGGTAATAACAGAGGATCATATAATGCAGGCTCAAATGCTCAATATCTCTGTTGGACAACTCCTCGAAATCGAGCCCATGCCTACGCTTAAAGAATCGGAAATAGCATGGCAATATGTCCGGGGCAAACCTTTGGTCCATCCAGACAAGGTCAAGGACCTCCCAACGAGAATGTATCAATTGCATCAATGGTACATGAACATTACCAAGATTTCCAATCGAGAGTCCCTCATGGTGAATGTCAAGCATGAGCATTATTACCATGAGAAAGCTCTGGCCATTGAGTATCCAGAACTATTTCAGTTATTTAATCAAGACGCACTCGACAAGTCTATCGTCAGTTGCTATTGTCTGTAAGTGATTTCTTTCTGTAATTTAAGTCTCAAGCTAGTTATGTAGTGATAATTTTGATCAATCATTACATGTAATTATCCTAACTATATTCTTTTTCTGTGGTATTATATGCAGGATGAAGATGTATGAAATGAAAAAAGCTGGACGCTATGGCGTTGGGTTCATTGACCCAAATACCATTAATCAGGACATATGGGAGATTGAACATTGTCAAGCTGCTGTAGAGGAAAGCATGCTAGAGTTCTTGAAGCGCCTCAATACCAATGAAGATATACTACTTCCTTACAACTTCCCGTGAGTCACACTGTCTTGTACTACAAATTCTGTTTTTGCTTACTAGCTAGCTAGATGTTAATAATTAAGTGTATACGGTTTACGGTAGTTGATTAATTTTATGCACATGCCCGCTTAATTAAGACATGCAAACGTGTGCGCATGCAGTTGGCACTGGGTCTTGTTAGACATTAAAGTTGAGGAAGGAAAAGTTGAATTACTGGACTCACTAACTAAAGAAGATAAAGACTACACCATCGTGAAGGGGATAGTCAACAGGTAATTTCAATCATCATTAACTATTAGTTCCTGATATGAACTATTTAATAACCCCTTTATTAATTTTCTTTGCCGGCGGGCAGGGCATGGGCAAAGTTCATCAAGGTGACTCCAGGCACGTGGCCAAAAAAGTTGTTTTGGCATCGACCCAAGGTAAGTAATTAAGTAGTACTAGCTAGCTACCATCTCTTTAATTCTTGTTTCAATATCATTAATTAATGATCATGCTTGATTAATCATTATCTAATTCAGTTCCATTCTCGTAAAGGCCCTGAGGCAGGCGTCGGGAATAATCTGTGTGCATTCTACGTTTGCGAGAACATTCGCATGATGACGTGCGAAAGGAGCAGATCTGATAGACAGGACTGGGTACGTTTTTGTCAGAACACTATTCACACCATTATCGATATCTAGTCACACAACTAACACACATGCATATCGATCTCCTTCTTAACAGTTCAGATCGGTGCGGGATAAGCTCCTACCATCGGACCGCATACAAGCACTTCAAGAGGAAATAGCCAGATTTTTGCTCGACTAGGTCATAGATCCCAAAGGAGAATACCATTACCCGCTACCGCCCCCATGAACCACTTGTCATCGTGCTCCGAAGGCACCAAGGCAACATGTAGGAGAAATTGTATATGTATATACATGTGTATGTGTGAATAGTTAATGGTGTTGGCTGTGAGACATTCGATGATATTATATATATATATATATATATATATATATATATATATATATATATATATATATATATGCGGTTCTACGTACGAGAAAATCTATTTAATATATATGCATAACGTGTACAATTTGTAGTATCGTGAAATACCAGCAAACAAAAAAGAATTAAATGGAAAATAAAGCCAAATTGAAAACACAAAATTAAAGCAAAAAAAACACCCAAACATTTAGTACCGGTTGGTGTTACCAACCGGTACTAATGTCCTACACGCACCCGGGCCTGGCTCGTGCCACGTGTTTGCACTTTAGCGCCGGTTCGTGACGAACCGGTACTAAAGGGGGGGGGCCTTTAGTCCCCACTCTTTAGTGCCGGTTCGCCAACCGGCACTAAAGGCCGTCACGAACCGGCACTAAAGCCCGGTTCTGCACTAGTGTTATGAAGTATCAAAGTTTCGGACGAAAACTCATCTGTTACACCGACTATTCAATATTTTAATAACTTAGTACAACTCCGGACTTTTTTTGGGTTCAGATGCTCAATTCAAATCCACATCACCAACTTTTAACCCTTTCTGACATAATTGGCTAGTTTCGATGCATTTACTGATTTGTTTTCAGAGCTAAATCACCGTGAAAGTGAAAAGCAGTACAAAATGAACTCTGAAAAGGTTGAAACTTGGCAATGTATCATCATTTCACCCGCATAGCATGTGCAAAAAAGTAAAGTGGGTTACGGCAAAAACTAGATGCACTTCGTGTACAAACTGGACAATCTCTTAGGAAGTATCAGGGTTTCGGACGAAAACTCATCTGTTACACCGGCTACTCAATATTTTAATAACTTAGTACAACTCCAGACCTTTTTTGCGTTCAGATGCACAATTCAAATCCACGTCATCAACTTTCAATCTTTTCCGCCTTCATTTGCTATTTTCGATGCATTTACTGATTTGTTTTCAGAGCTAAATCACCGTGAAAGTGAAAATCAGTACAAATTGAACTCTGAAAAGGTTGGAACTTGGCAAGGTATCCTCATTTCACCAAGGTCGTGATTCCTATTACAAGAACATGATCAATCTCATACATCACATATATATCATTCATCACATCCTTTTGGCCATATCACATCACACGACATATGCTACAAAAACAAGTTAGACGTCCTCTAATTGTTGTTGCAAGTTTTTACGTGGCTACTATATGTTTCTAGTAAGAACGTTTCTTACCTATGCAAAAATCACAATGTGATATGCCAATTGCTATTTACCCTTCATAAGGACCCTTTTCATCAAATCCGATTCTTCTAAAGTGGGAGAGACAGACACCCGCTAGCCATCTTATGCAACTAGTGCATGTCAGTCGGTGGAACCTGTCTCACGTAAGCGTACGTGTAAGGTCGGTCCGGGCCGCTTCATCCCATGATGCCGCCGAAACAAGATAAGACTAGTAGTGGCAAGTAAATTGACAAAATCGACGCCCACAACAAACTTGTGTTCTACTCGTGCATAGAAACTACGCATAGACCTAGCTCATGATGCCACTGTTGGGGATCGTTGTAGAAATTAAAAAATTTCTACGCATCACCAAGATCAATCTATGGAGTAACTAGCAACGAGAGAGAGAGGGGAGTGCATCTTCATACCCTTGAGGATCGTGAGTCGGAAGCGTTGGAAGAACGCGGTTGGAGGAGTCGTACACGTAGCGATTCAGACCGCAGTCGAATCCGATCTAAGCATCGAACAACGGTGCATCCGCGTTCAACACACGTGCAGCCCGGTGACGTCTCCCACGCCTTGATCCAGCAAAGAGGAGGGAGAGGTTGAGGAAGAGGGCTCCAATAGCAGCACGACGGCGTGATGGTGATGGAGTGGCAGTTCTCTGGTAGGGCTTCGCCAAGCTCTTGCGGAGGAGGAGAGGTGTTGGGGAGGGGAGGGGCTGCGCCTAGGATGTGGTGCTGCACCCCTCCCTCCACCCCTCTATTTATAGGGAGTAGGGGGAAGGGGGCCGGCCCCTCTAGATGGGATCTAGAGGGGGGGGGGGCGGCAGCCAAGGGGAAGGGGGCTTGCCCCCCAAGCCAATGGGGGCGCCCCCTTTAGGGTTTCCCCCCAACCCTAGGCGCATGGGCCATAGGGACGGGGGTGGCGCCCAGCCCACTTGGGGCTGGTTCCCTTCCACCTACAGCCCATAAGGCCCTCCGGGGTAGGTGGACCCCCGGAACCCTCCCAGTGGTCCCGGTACAATATCGGTATATCCCCGAATATTTTCAGTGACCGTATGATGACTTCCCATATATAAATCTTCACCTCCGGACCATTATGGAACTCCTCGTGACGTCCAGGATCTCATCCGGGACTCTGAAAAACATTCGGTAATCACATACAAATCTTCCTTATAACCCTAGCGTCATTGAACCTTAAGTGTGTAGACCCTATGGGTTCGGGAATCATGTAGACATGACCGAGACAACTCTCCAGCCAATAACCAACAGGGGGATCTGGATACCCATTGAGGGAGTCCCGGATTAGGGGGTGTCCGGATAGCCGAACTATCATCATCGGCCGGACTCCAAGACTATGAAGATACAAGATTGAAGACTTCGTCCCGTGTCCGGATGGGACTTTCCTTTGCGTGGAAGGCAAGCTTGGCGATACGGATATGTAGATCTCCTACCATGTAACCGACTTTGTGTAACCCTAGCCCTCTCCGGTGTCTATATAAACCAGAGGTCTTAGTCCGTAGGACAGAACAACAATCATACCATAGGCTAGCTTCTAGGGTTTAGCCTCCTTGATCTCATGGTAGATCTACTCTTGTAATACCCACATCATCAATATCAATCAAGCAGGACATAGGGTTTTACCTCCATCAAGAGGGCCCGAACCTGGGTAAAACATCGTGTCCCTCGTCTCCTGTTACCATCCGCCTAGACGCACAGTTCGGGACCCCCTACCCGAGATCCGCCGGTTTTGACACCGACATTGGTGCTTTCACTGAGAGTTCCTCTGTGCCGTCGCAATCAGGAAGGATGCCTCTTCCCGTCTTTAAAGACGGTACCATTGCCAAAGGAGCTTTGGCCGCCTGTCAAGCTATCCGGCTAGGTGGTTCTCTTATGACCGCCTGTTCGGCCACCGCTTCAACGATGACCTCTCGGGTCATCAAAAGCGATCTTTGCGTCAACTCGGAATTCACCGAGCAGCTGGATCCGATGGAGCTCGCTTCCGTAAACGAGCTCTTGGACCGCATCGCCGTCCTGGGAGTCGCTACAGATTACGATCAGATTGGGCTTAAAACCGATCTGAGAGAAATTAACTCTCACCAGGCTACCCACCACGTTGCTGTGGTAGAAGAACAACGCGGTGACTCTTCTTCTATGTTAAAAACCAGTTATGTCCGGATTCCCGATCCCTCCATGCCGGATACTCGCGGAGGGACGGACGTCAATCGAGTACTAAACCTAAAGTCAGGCAGCGGACTAGACTCGTTGAACGACGTCCAGCGATCCAAGCTTCCAAATCCGGAAACTCCTCGGCCTTTGAGCCTCAGATTGGGCAGGGTTCCGAATTTAATTCCACCCGCCCACCCAAACACAAGCGATCTATCTCAAATACGGCAAGAGCCCGATGAAACAGTACATCATTACTGGGCCAGATTCCTCCTGGTTCTGGATAGGATAAAGGACTGCCGTGAGGAAAGCGCAATCTTAATTCTCTGCAACAATTGCACGGACAAGGGAATCCTCAACGCCATAAGTCGTCGTGAAATTACACGCTTCGCTGACTTGGCGTCCATAGTACGAAAGTACTGTGAGATGGAAAGCACCTCAAAAACTGAAATCAGTTTTTGGGATAATCCGTCCCTGAATACAGCCCCAGTCCGAAATAAAAGGGTGCATCATCGCCAGGCACCTGGGTTAAATACCAAAAAGCAAAAACCCTTCATAGGGCATGGAACCGTACTGGAGGGATGGCTCAATGGACCCTGTAAAATTCATAGCACAGAGGGCGCCACTCCAACTCATAGCCTTAGAGCATGTTGGATACTACGGCAGGTGGCCAAAAGTGGCAAAGGTCTTCTAGCCCGGAGAACCAGCCGTACAGTACCAGTACGGTATTAACAGTCTTCGAGACTTTCGCATCAAATAATATGCGGAAACGAACAATCCGCAGCCTCGCCGAAGTCTACCAAGTAGCAACAACAAATCCATGGAGCGACACGGCTATCACCTTCAATGCCAGCGACGAACCTAAATTCCAAACAGCCCGAGCACCAGCCGCATTGGTCCTCAGTCCAATAGTGGACGGCTTTCATCTTACCAAGGTACTCATGGATGGCGGCACCGGATTAAACCTCATCTACGAGGAAACCCTCCAAGAAATGGAAATAGACTGGAGCCGCATTGAGCGAAGCAGCACAACCTTTAGAGGAATAATCCCTAGTCGGGAAGTATGCCGCAAAGGAAAAATCACACTAGATGTGGTGTTCGGCTCGCCGGACAACTACAGGTCCGAGGAAGTCACGTTCCAAGTGGCCCCGTTCAGCAGCGGATATCACGCTCTATTAGGGCGAGAGGCATTCACAATTTTCCAAGCTATACCCCATTACGGGTACATGAAGCTTAAAATGCCCGGGCCCAATGGAATCATCACTCTGGTCAGTGATCTGGACATAGCACTCCGCGCTGAAAATAAAACAGCCGCACTAGCCCTAGAGGCACTATCTGAAGCCCTAGCGGTAGAGGAACTCACTGCACTGCACTCCATGGTGAATAGGGAAGATGTGATTCTATATAAGAGATCTAAGTCCACTTCTTTTAAACTAGCAGAAGAAATAGTCAAATTCCAGGTCCATCCAACGGACCCCACAAAGACGGCCTCCATTGGGGCATAATTAAACCCTGATGTAGAAGCCGCACTACGAGAATTCCTTCGGGAAAATTGGGACATTTTTGCCTGGCACCCTTCAGATATGACAGGAATCCCACGCAGGCTGGCAGAGCACAGCCTAAATATCCTAAAAGGATTCAAGCCAGTCAAACAGGCTCTTCAACGATTTTCCGAACCCAAAAGACAGGCAATGGGAGAGGAGCTAGCCAAACTATTAGAAGCCGAATTCATCAGATATATAAAACATCCGGACTGGCTAGCGCACCTGGTAATGGTACCAAAAAAGGACAAATCCTGGCACCTTTGTGTCGATTTTAAAGACCCTAAAAAAGCCTGTCCAAAGGATCCTTTCCCCCTTCCCCGCATCGACCAAATCATCGATGCTACCGCGGGGAACGATTCATTGTGTTTCCTCGACGCATACTCCGGATACCATCAAATCAAGATGGCGGAAACAGATCAGGCCGCAACGGCATTCATTACTCCATACGGACCATTCCGCTTCAACACAATGCCCTTCGGACTCAAAAATGCCGGCGCAACATATCAGCGCATGATTCAGACATGTCTGGCTAGCCAGATCGGCAAAACAGTGGAGGCATACATAGACGATGTGGTCATTAAGACCAAACACGTCAAAACTCTAGTATACGATTTGAGGCTCACATTCGACAACCTCCGAGCATATGACATTAAGCTCAACCCCGAAAAATGTGTTTTTGGCGTACCAGCCGGAAAGCTCTTGGGCTTCATTGTATCCGATAGAGGAATTGAAGCAAACCCAGCCAAGATCCGAGCTCTGTCACAATTGGATATCCCAAAAGACCTCAAACAAATACTAAAACTGACTGGATGGGTGGCGTCTCTAAGCCGCTTCATCTCCCGTTTGGGAGAAAAGGCACTGCCTCTCTACCGCCTCCTCCGGCGCACCGAACACTTCGAGTGGACGGATGCTGCCACGGTCGGACTTGAAGAAATAAAAGCCATATTAGCAACAAATCCGGTCTTGGCCGCGCCCAACCTAGGCGAACCAATATTATTATATATTGCAGCAACACATCAAGTTGTAAGCGCAGTGCTCGTCGTCGAACGAGAAACAGAAGGACACAAATTCCCTCTTCAAAAACCAGTGTACTACGTATCCACTGTCTTAACTCCATGCAAGTCCCGGTATCCACATTATAAAAAGATAGCGTACGCGGTGTTCATGGCATCTCGGAAGCCGCGACACTACTTTCAAGAGTGCTCGATAACAATGGCCTCCGAAGTACCTCTCAACGACATTATAAACAACCGCGACGCGACGGGCAGGATTGCAAAATGGGCCATTGAGCTCTTACCATTTGACATAACCTACAAACCACGGCGAGCTATAAAGTCGCAAGTTTTGGCTGACTTCATCGCCGAATGGACCGAAGCCGAACACCCTAAAGAGTACGGCGCATACTCCAATTGGATCATGCATTTCGACGGCTCCAAAATGTTGGCCGGCTTGGGGGCTGGCATCGTATTGACGTCCCCAACCGGCGACACAGTCCAATACATACTTCAGATAATGTACACGTACTCCAACAATGCAGCCAAATATGAGGCCCTTCTACATGGTCTTCGGATGGCAATCTCCATGGGTATTCAACGCCTAGAGGTGCGCAGGGATTCAAACCTCACAATATCCCAAGTAAATGGAGACTTTGGCGCCAAGGATCCGAAAATGGCAGCCTATCGTAACGCCGTCTTAAAAATGTCAGCTCGGTTCGAAGGACTCGAATTCCACCATGTAGCCCGGGATAATAACCAGGCAGCCGACGTGTTGGCGCGCATCGGCGCAAAATGCGACATCGTCCCTCCAAACATCTTCCTGGAGCGGCTCTTTAAGCCATCCGTATTATGGGAAGAGGAGTCCGGAAGTAACAACCGGAACCAACCGCGCCACCCAACACGGAACATTCAGGCCATGAAATAATGGCGGTAATTGCCCTGTGGACGGAACCATTCCTAGCCTACTTAACTAGGCAGGAACTTACCGAAGACCAAAATGAGGCCCGTTGCATAGTTCGGCGATCTAAAGCCTACAAGGTCCATGAGGGAGAACTTTATAAGAAAAGCACAACTGGAGTCCTTCAAAGGTGCATCTCCGAAGAGGAAGGGCGAAATCTCCTGGCTGAAATTCAAGCCGGACTCGGCGGGCACCACGCCGCAGCCCGGGCCCTTGTAGGCAAGGCCTTCCGTATAGGATTTTATTGGCCGACTGCCCGGGCAGACGCTCAGGACTTAGTCCAACGATGCGTTGGTTGCCAGCTCTTTGCTAATCAAAGCCACATGCCACCCACCGCCCTCAAAACTATACCCATCACCTGGCCGTTCGCGGTCTGGGGGCTTGACATGGTTGGGCCCCTTAAAGGGGGAACCCACAAGCAAAAATACCTATTGGTCATGGTGGACAAATTCACCAAATGGATAGAGGCCAAGCCAGTTAAAACGGCCGAATCCGGACCCGTGATAGACTTCATATCCGGGGTAGTACACCGTTATGGCGTCCCCCACAGCATCATCACTGATAACGACACGAATTTCACGGCCAACGAAGTTAAACTCTAGTGCAAAAATATGGGCATCAAGCTCGACTACGCTTGAGTCTATCACCTCCAAACTAACGGTCAAGTCGAACGAGCAAATGGTCTAATAATGAGCGGCATCAAACCCAGATTAGTGCGGTCCCTCACAGAATCTAACACGCACTGGGTAGAGGAGCTCGACTCCGTACTCTGGGGGCTGCGGACCACGCCGAACCGCACTACCAGATTCACACCATTTTTTAGGTGTACGGCGCAGAGGCAGTTTTGCCCTGCGATATAATTCATGACTCACCTCGCGTGCGCATGTACGAAGAAAGAGAAGCCGAGTTGGATCGGCAGGACAGTTTGGACGCCTTAGAGGAGGAGCGGGACGTGGCAAAAGCTTGTTCCGCATTCTATCAGCAGTAGGCTCGAAGATATCAAAGCAGAGAAGTACGGGCCAAAACTTACAATGTTGGCGAGCTAGTTCTACGCCTGCCGGACAAGAAAAAGGACAAACTTAAGCCCAAATGGGAAGGTCCCTTCATCATCGAACAAGTCCTGACCGGCGGAGCGTACCGTCTATGTAGTGCATCTGACAACCGACTCGAGCCGAACCCATGGAACGCAGCCCGTCTCCGAAGATTCTACACCTAGCGCCGGACTCAGAGTTCGTCTCCTTCCTCCGTCCACCTTTTATATTTTCGCTCTCTTTTGTTCCCCTCCTTTTCCCCCTTTTTTTAGTAACAGCCTTTGAGGGCTGATCTGCGCATTGTTCGCACAGACTTGATGTGCTACTCGCACTCATTATACCTGGGGGCTTCTTTAACAGAAGCTTATTTATACGGGCTTCATGCCCAACACATGTGTCATACTTCCACATGTACCTTTTATTCACCATTATATGCATCGATATGACTTAAGTTTTGGCCAAGCTGGGTTGCGTGGCTCCTGTGCTTACCCCTACGTTCCCGATTATTCGGCTAGGAGGTAAAGGGAGCACCTCTGCGATTGTTACTACCGGGTCGGCCGGATGTGTACCTCAGACTGGGTGAAGCCGAAAGCTAGCGTTCTTAAGGGAATATTCGGTCGGTGACTTGAAAGATGATTTACTACTTATTTATTTATCTGCCCCCAGATGCTTTTTCTACTCTTTTCGCAGTCTGGACATGCACTTTAGGGCATGCCTCCCAGGGAAAGGAACCCCTAACGGAACTATTCTCCCTGGAAGATGTTTCTTACTAACCATGTAATATAACATAACTAGTTGGGCACTTGTCTGATAAAGCACTAATGACCCCTACGCCTGGTCTCCATGCATGCCCCGGTTTTTATATAATCGTGAGGGTATTCGGACACACTCCGGACTGTTGGGTCCCGAGGTTGAAGCGAAAAGGTCCACAAATACAAACGATCTACAATCTGGCTAGAAGGCATTTTACATGTCATTTTAAAATTACATCGTCAAATTGACTGATTGTACTCCTCTTCAATCCCATATAACAGGCTGTCTAGTTTACAGTCCCATTGGGAATATTTCGCGGCCAACCCTACTTGGCCGTACACTAGGCTCACAGGGATCTCCTTCCCATCGGGCCCCACAGGTCCGACCTCGGCCATGTGGTTTGGATCAGCCTTCGTGTACCGCGTCTTCACCATGGCCCAGGCCTCCCTGGCGCCTTGACGGCAGGCCGATATCTTCCATAGACGGAAGCGCTGCCGTACTCCCTGAAGCTTCTCAGCAAGCCCTCCAAGACCCTCAGGTAGGGAGACGGATGGCCATAAGGCCTGAACGACGCCGCTCATCGCCTGCCGAATACATTCATGTAGTTGCAGCAGCTCGGGAAGAAGGTCACCCATGGAACCAGGCATCTCCTCCGCCGGACGATCCGTGAGCACACCTACAGACACATTTTTGTCAATCGACTTCCTCACCGAACTCTTCTTTTCAAAAGAGTTTGCTCAAGCACTTACTAAAAATGCCGCGACGAAGCCGCCGATTCTCCTTTACGGAGTCAGACAGCTGGACCCGAACATGTTTTAGTTCTTCGCCCAGCTGGGTGTTGGCATCTTGGAGTTTGTTCCTCTCCTGCTGCACCCTCATAAGCACCTTCTCGCCGGCCTTCAGCTGGCGCAACAGATGTTGCTTGTCCGGATCCAGTCCGGCATCCTCTGCAATATTATTGTCAGACTTACGCACACACCGCACTTCATAAACCACTTATCTTTTCGAAGTATGTATTACCAGCGGGGGTCTCTGTGGCTCCCCCTGCGGCGGCTAGCGCGGCCTCAAGTTGGGCCTTGCACTCTTGAAGCTCCTGGGACAGGTGGGTATTCTTCTCGGTAAGATCCTGCATAACAAATGATCCTTAAATCAGTTATTTTAACTATTTTAAGTCTCGGGGGCTACTGGCATATATAACTATTAAAATTCCTCACCCGTATGTCTTTCACATACTGCTCCGTGGCTCTGGTTAGACCATCTCGAGTGGCACGGAGGTGCGCGTCTCCCGCATTAAAGGCATTCAATGCCTCCGGAGAGAAACACGCGTCACGAAGAACTGTCCGGCGGCGCCTGTGATTCATGGCGCTCTCCACCTCAGACCTGGTGGCGGACAGCCTGTCGGCATCCTCCGTTGGAGGAGCATCCAGCTCATGCCTTGTGTTCGAAGCGTTGGAGCATGGCTGGCGGAGGCTTGATTGGCAACCTCTCCGGACACTGTCCGAAGAGCGCTCTTTCTCCTGGAAAAATCATGAGCGTTAATATACCTCCTAGGAATCTTTCCCTTAAAAATGATGGTGCACCGTACCGTTGCGGCGACGTTTCGATTCGCGTCGCACTCCTCGTCCGCCTGCAGGGCCGAACTGACCCTTGTTGGTCAGCCGCCGCGGGTTTGGCTTCCCGCCTCGAAGGCGCCTCCTGTGGAGCACCGTTGGTATACGGTGGTCAGAAATGAGGATGGACCAAGTAATGGTGTCAGGACACCGTTGGTATACCTGGGAAGCCGGAGTTAAACTGGGGTAGTCGGCCGTAATGGCGACCAAAGCATTGTCCATACTAAGTTGATGGAACACCCCATCGATCAGCTCCACCTTTATGTCCGGATCCTCTTCGGAGGCCAGATCAAGGGATCGTCCCGGATCCTCGGGCTGTGGAGTCAGGCTGTGTATGCCCTCCACATCCCGGCGCAGTTCCTGCGTCGAAATCATAAAGTAAGACACTTCACTTTAAAAGCACGGATCGGATAGATAAACGTCCGCTTACCCAGCTCCGAGGGTTATTCATGGAGAATCCATTCAGTGGACTCGTGTGGAGGAAGTCCTCCTTCTCCCCCTTGTACAAGCCGGACAGGATCTTTACCAGATCGGCGGCCGATCCCGGCCCCTTGCGGCCATGACGGGTGGCGTCATCCTCCCCGTTGAAATCCCACATGGGGTGGCCCCTATATTGGAGCGGCTGCACCCCTCGCATAATGCACGTGGCCATGACTCCAATCATGGTCAATCCGGAGTGGGCCAGCAACCTTATCCGGCCCATCAGATATTGGACGCTCCCATCATTTTCCCGTTGAGGGCTCCGCGGGCGCCAACTCAGGCGTTTCTTTAGGGGAGCGTTGCTGAACTCCGGGAGGCCGATCCAAACTGGATCCGGCAGAGGGGCGTCTTCCATATAAAACCATTCCGAAGGCCAGTCTTCGGATGCCTTCTTCGGGGTTCCGAATAGATATCCGGTCCCGGCGATGCGCCATATTTCGGCTCCGCCCACTTGATATATCGACCCCTCGTGAGAATGGGGTACGAGGCAAAACAATCTCTTCCACAACGCAAAATGGGGCTCGATGCCCAAGAACAGCTCGCAAAGAGCTACAAAAGCCGCGATGTGTAAAATGGAGGCAGGTGTAAGGTGGTGAAGATGGAGTCCATAGAACTCCAGGAGCCCTCGGAGAAACGGATGTTTGGGAAATCCGAGTCCCCTTATTAGGTAAGGGACGAAGCATACCCGCTCTCCTTTGGAGGGATTGGGGACGCTCTCCTCCTGCTTCCCACCCTTGTAGGTGGCCAGTCCGGCTCGAACCGGAACCATAAAGGCTGGGAGAAGGTATCCCTCTGCTTGGAGCGTCACTAACTCGCTATGCGGGACTGAACATCTCCTCCAATCTCCTGGCTGAGGACTGGGAGCGCGAGAGGAGGAGCCGCATCGACTGTCCATGTTGGAATGGATTTTTGTCAGATGCGCTTCGATGAGTGCTTGTGGAAGGAGGATGGTGTGATTCGGATCTGGATCCTCACCTCTCTTATAGGCAGCTTATTCACGCAGCTAGGGGGTAAAACGTAAAAATACCCTGGCTTTTCGCATTCATACGACACGTGGAAGAGGGCCATTACTAGATGTGGAAGCCAAGGAGCGCAACATTTATAAGGAAGCCGGACACTATTCGGTAAGCACATGGAATTTGAAGGAGAACCCGCCTTGCAACGCCGAAGACAATATGCGCGCCGGACTCGTCGTCATTGAAGCCTGGTTCGAGGGCTACTGAGGGAGTCCCGGATTAGTGGGTGTACGGATAGCCGAACTATCATCATCGGCCGGACTCCAAGACTATGAAGATACAAGATTGAAGACTTCGTCCCGTGTCCGGATGGGACTTTCCTTGGCGTGGAAGGCAAGCTTGGCGATACGGATATGTAGATCTCCTACCATTGTAACCGACTTTGTGTAACCCTAGCCCTCTCCGGTGTCCATATAAACCAGAGGGTCTTAGTCCGTAGGACAGAACAACAATCATACCATAGGCTAGCTTCTATGGTTTAGCCTCCTTGATCTCGTGGTAGATCTACTCTTGTAATACTCACATCATCAATATCAATCAAGCAGGACGTAGGGTTTTACCTCCATCAAGAGGGCCCGAACCTGGGTAAAGCATCATGTCCCTCGTCTCCTGTTACCATCCGCCTAGACGCCCAATTCGGGACCCCCTACCCGAGATCCGCCGGTTTTGACACCGACACCCATGTTGACTCCCACATGTTCCACGATGATCTCATCAGATGAACCACGATGTCGAGGATTCAAGCAATCCCGTATACAACTCCCTTTGTGAATCGATATGTTACTTGCCCGAGATTCAATCGTCGGTATCCCAATACCTCATTCAATCTCGTTACCGGCAAGTCACTTTACTCGTTCCGTAATGCATCATCCTGTGACCAACTACTTAGTCACATTGAGATCATTATGATGATACATTACCGAGTGGGCCCAGAGATACCTCTCCCTCATACGGAGTGACAAATCTCAGTCTTGATTCGTGCCAACCCAACAGAAACTTCCGGAGATACCTGTAGTGCACCTTTATAGCCACCCAGTTACGTTGTGACGTTTGGTGCACCCAAAGCATTCCTACGGTATCCGGGAGTTGCACGATCTCATGGTCTAAGGAAATGATACTTGACATTAAAAAAGCTCTAGCAAACGAAATACACGATCTTGTGCTATGCTTAAGATTCGGTCTTGTCCATCACATCCTCCTCCTAATGATGTGATCCCGTTATCAATGACATCCAATGTCCATAGTTAGGAAACCATGACCATCTGTTGATTAACGAGCTAGTCAACTAGAGGCTCACTAGGGACATGGTGTGGTCTATGTATTCACACATGTATTACGGTTTCCGATCAATACAATTATAGCATGAATAATAGACAATTATCATGAACAAGGAAATATAATAATAACCATTTTATTATTGCCTCTAGGGCATATTTCCAACAGTTTCCCACTTGCACTAGAGTCAATAATCTAGTTACATTGTGATGAATCGAACACCCATAGAGTTCTGGTGTTGATCATGTTTTGCTCACGGAAGAGGTTTAGTCAACGGATCTGCGACATTCAGATCCGTATGCACTTTACAAATATAGATGGTAACATTACCATCCGCGTCCATCTTCTTCTTAAAGATCCATTTATTTTCTATCGCTCGCCGATCATCTGGAAAATCTGTCAAAGTCCATACTTTGTTTTCATACATGGATCCTATCTCGGATTGCATGGCTTCAAGCCATTTGTTGGAATCTGAGCCCGCCATCGCTTCTTCATAACTCGAAGGTTCACCGTTGTCTAACAACATGATTTCCAGGACAGGGTTGCCATACCATTCTAGTGTGGAACGTGTCCTCGTGGACCTACGAAGTTCAGAAGCAACTTGATCCAAAGTACCTTGATCATCATCATTAACCTCCTCTCTAGCCGGTGCAGGCACCACAGAAACATCTTCCTGAGCGCGCTACTTTCCGCTTCAAGAGGTAGTACTTCATCAAGTTCTACTTTCCTCCCACTTACTTCTTTCGAGAGAAACTCTTTCTCCAGAAAGGACCCGTTCTTGGCAACAAAGATCTTGCCTTCGGATCTGAGGTAGAAGGTATACCCAATGGTTTAATTAGGGTATCCAATAAAGACGCATTTTTCTGACTTGGGTTCGAGCTTTTCAGGTTGAAGTTTCTTGACATAAGCATCGCATCCCCAAACTTTTAGAAATGACAGGTTAGGTTTCTTCCCAAACCATAATTCATACGGTGTCGTCTCAACGGATTTCAACGGAGCCCTATTTAAAGTGAATGCGGCAGTCTCTAAAGCATAGCCCCAAAATGAGAGCGGTAGATCGGTAAGAGACATCATAGATGGCACCATATCCAATAGAGTGCGATTACGACGTTCGGACACACCATTACACTGAGGTGTTCCACGCGGCATGAGTTGTGAAATGATTCCACATTTCCTTAAGTGTGTGCCAAATTCGTGACTCAAATATTCCCCTCCATGATCTAATCGTAAGAACTTTATTTTCCTGTCACATTGATTTTCAACCTCACTCTAAAATTCCTTGAACTTTTCAAAGGTCTCAGGCTTGTGTTTCATTAAGTAGACATGCCCATATCTACTTAAGTCATCAGTGAGGGTGAGAACATAACGATAGCCACCGCGAGCCTCAACGCTCATTGGACCGCACACATCAGTATGCATGATTTCCAATAAGTTGGTTGCTCGCTCTATTGTTTCGGAGAACGGAGTCTTGGTCATTTTGCCCATGAGGCATGGTTCGCACGTGTCAAATGATTCATAATCAAGAGACTCCAAAAGTCCATCTGCATGGAGCTTCTTCATGCGTTTGACACCAATGTGACCAAGGCGGCAGTGCCACAAGTATGTGGGACTATCATTATCAACCTTACATCTTTTGGTATTCACACTATGAATATGTGTAACATTGCGTTCGAGATTCATTAAGAATAAACCATTGACCAGCAGGGCATGACCATAAAACATATCTCTCATATAAATAGAACAACCATTATTCTCGGATTTAAATGAGTAGCCATCTCGTATTAAACGAGATCCAGATGCTGGCACTAAATAACAATTATTGAAGTTTAAAACTAATATCGTAGGTAAATGTAGAGGTAGCGTGCCGACGGCGATCACATCGACCTTGGAACCATTCCCGACGCGCATCGTCACCTCGTCCTTCGCCAGTCTTCACTTATTTTGTAGCACTTATTTTGAGTTACAAATATGAGCAACCGCACCGGTATCAAATACCCAGGAGCTACTACGAGTACTGGTAAGGTACACATCAATAACATGTATATCACATATACCTTTGGTGTTGCCGGCCTTCTTGTCCGCTAAGTACTTGGGGTAGTTCCGCTTCCAGTGACCATTTCCCTTGCAATAAAAACACTTAGTCTCAGGCTTGGGTCCATTCTTTGGCTTCTTCCCGGTAGCTTGCTGATACATCTCCAACGTATCTATAATTTTTGATTGCTCCATGCTATATTATCTACTATTTTGGGCAATATTGGGCTTTATTATCCACTTTTATATTATTATTGGGACTAACCTATTAACCGGATGCCCAGCCCAGATTTGCTGTTTTATGCCTACTTCAGTGTTTCGAGGAAATGGAATATCAGACGGAGTCAAAACGGAACGAAATCAACTAGAGAAGTTATTTTTGGAAGAAAAGCCACCTGATGGACTTGGAGTGCATGTCAGGGAAGAAGGGAGGTGCCCACGAGGGTGGGGGGGCGCGCCCACCCCCTGGGGCGCGCCCCCTGCCTCGTGCACCCCCCTTTGGTCCACTGACGTACCCCTTGCACCCATATATACCTATGTATTGAAAAACTTCCAGAACAGAAGATAGAACGGGAGTTCCGCCGCCGCAAGCCTCTGTAGCCACCAAAAACCTCTCGGGAGCCTGTTCCGGCACCCTGCCAGAGGGGGAACCCATCACCGGTGGCCATCTTCATCATCCCGGTGCTATGCATGACGAGGAGGGAGTAGTTCACCCTCGGGGCTGAGGGTATGTAAGCTATGTGTTTGATCTCTCTCTCTCGTGTTCTCTCTCATGTTCCCTCTATGGCACGATCTTGATGTATCCCGAGCTTTGCTATTGTAGGATCTTATGATGTTTCTCCCCCTCTACTCTCTTGTGATGAATTGAGTTTCCCCTTTGAAGTTATCTTATCGGATTGAGTCTTTTATGGGAACACTTGATGTATGTCTTGTCGTTCTTATCTGTGGTGACAATGGGATATCATGTGCCTCTTGATGTATGTTTTGGTGACCAACTTGCGAGTTCCGCCCATGAACATATGCATAGGGGTTGGCACACGTTCTTGACTCTCCGGTAGAAACTTTGGGGCACTCTTTGAAGTACTTTTATGTTGGTTGGATGAATCTGAGATTGTGGGATGCATATTGTATAATCATGCCCACGGATACTTGAGGTGACAATGGAGTACCTAGGTGACATTAGGGTTTTGGTTGATTTGTGTCTTAAGGTGTTATTCTAGTACGAACTCTTTTTATAGATTGATCCGAAAGAATAACTTTGAGGTGGTTTCGTACCCTACCATAATCTCTATGTTTGTTCTCCGCTATTAGTGGCTTTGGAGTGACTCTTTGTTGCATGTTGAGGGATTGTTATATGATCTATCTATGTTATTATCACTACTAGGGAAAAGGCTAGAAGCAGCGCGGGTATTAGATGTATCAGTAGCGCGGGGATATGCGCTACTAATAAGGCGCTACAGCTAACGCATAGCAGTAGCGCGTGCACACCGGCGCTACTGCTACACAAGTGTAGCAGCAGCGCGGTTAGAGGAAGATCGCTACTGCTAGTAGCGCTAGCGCGCTTTGCCTGGACGCGCTACTACTATTGAGGCGCTGCTGCTAACTTTTATACACTCGCTACTGCTAATTTAAGTAGTTTTTTTTGGCATATTTGTTTTGTATTTGAACAGGCTTTGTAAAAGAATCTTTAGCACATAGAAATGTCATCATGATACACATACAAATGCCTGCGAGACCACAAATGTAATCATAGCATGTACATACAAATAGTCTCATCATAATCATCATCCAACACAAAGTGATATCTTGTCATCATCTCGAAAATAGCGATACATGCAAGTCTCAAATACTTGCAACTACAACAACGTCATCCATCTAAACAAAGGTATACGCAAGAAGTGCTATCACTATGAGTGAGAGCGGAACTATGCAGTACATGAGGTGTCGGTTACGAGTCCTCTCTCGCGCTAGCGTGAACCTCAAGTAACTAGCTTCTCCTTCTTGTCTGCTTTTGAAGCCTTTATGGCTGGCGCCCGTGAACCCATTCACTTGCGCCTGACACTCATTCCACTCGTTGTACACCCCCGGAACCTTCCCTTTGTACACGACATAGCATTTCCATCTCACCATCAAGAAACCAGGTACCTGTTAGAGATGCATGTTCATGAAGAGGATGTACAATCATATATATGCAACAAAATATACTAGAGCAACACCGAAAAAGAAAGGGTTAGCAACTAGATGCAACATATATAGTACGCAAATTAATTAACTAGATGTACGCAGCTCATCGTATGCAAACTAACAAAGTAGCGTTACGCAAGTTCGGCAGGGACCGTGGACATCACAAAGTTTCATCGCTACAAAAAGTATACAAGTTCAACCGACACATATCATCATCATCGGCATCATAAATCACTAGAAGTTCCATCCTTCCATATCATCGAGGACGAACCCTAGCTTCTTGAACGGCGTGAGGACTAGACGTTGCATGCCTATGCGAGTTCGGACGTCAGCTCGCGATATAGGGCTGTGGTGGAACATCCCCTTCTCATCGACGACTTCTTTCATGATGATCGTCGCAATGTCGCTTTGGATGCGAAAGAAGTCATCTCTAAGTTTATAATTCGCTTCTCCATGAGATTCTAGCCACTTGTGGATATGATCATCATTTCTGCTGTTAATTCGAAGCTTTTGGTGATCCGTGTTGAACTGAATCATGAGATGGACGATGTAGAATCCATCCTTCTTGCTTGGTTTTGGGACATGGATGCAGGAGAAGTTAGTTTTATGCGCGAAACCCATCTTCTTGTTCCTTTGTTTCCTGATCTGCATGTGGCCACCTCTAAAGCTGAAGCCTTGGAGAGCATCATCTAGAATATTCATTATGTGGGTGTAGTCCTTTTTCTCATAGTCTCTGGAAGGGTCAAAATACACGGCGTGGGAGACTTGCGGGTAAAGAACGATAAGGACGGCACGCCCGTTGCTGCGGGGAAAAGACACCTCAAATTATTCCCCATATGAGAGAGAAGGAATGATTGAAATGTACGAAAGGGTTGTCCGGAACTGACTTACTTTCGATGATAATGCACGAGGACAATTTCCCGGTCCTTATTCTGTACCATGAAGTTTTGGAGGTACTCCCTAGCAGTTTCACGCTCAAAGTCGCCGAGACTCAAGAAAGACTCGTGCATGTAGTACGGATCCGCCACACAGATTTGCGAGACTTCTTCACTCTTCATGACGGAGCTCATATGTAGCGCAAAAAGGCGGACGATAGTAAAATCAAGCCGCCTTGTTAGAAACATCTCAAAGCTATGGTCAAACCGCAGGAAGAACACCTCCGCGGGCCATGTGTCGACATAGCACTTCCCCTCAGGCACACGAGCCACGTATGTCGGATATCCTGGATCCTTTGAGGTTAGTAGGCTTTTCTCAGTCGACAACACATGGTCGTGCAGTCTCCTAAGATCCCCTGATAGTGCCTCCAGCGGTTTTGGCGGTAGCATCGGATCGCCCGTGAGATGGAACATGACCGCACCTTTCACGGGTACACGCTCTTCAGAATGCATCGTCTGGCTGCTATGTGCTCTTTCTTGTTTGGAGGCAGTTACCTTCCCCGATCTCTTTCTCTCCTTTTTCTTGGGCACACCTTCCAGACCCTTCCTTAACCCCTGCCCGAGTGTTCCCGGGCTAAGTTTTGTACGACCCTCGCGCCCGGCTAGTTGAGCCTGTGTTGAGGCGGCATCTTCAGGCGTGTCCTGTGAGGATTTCATGAAGAGAGACTTTTTGCAATCCATGGTACGACCCTGCCCGGGCATATCATCCATATCCTCATTAGCAAGCTGATAGCCCGATTCGTCATATGGTTGGCTCATCATATCTATGTCACAGTCATACGTGTTTGTATTGAGGTAATCCATAGGGTCGACCTCCGTCTCATCATCCATTCTCTGTTCTACAGGAGAAATTACATCAACCAGTACTATTGCACCCCCTTCATCATGTCGTCCGCCGCTCTCACCCGGCACTACAGGAGCTGGTAATTGCGTAGGCGGGGTGGTGGTCTCCGCACATGCTTGTTGATGTGTGGTAGTTATTGGTGTGCTCTCAGCCGGCTCCAGACGAATAAGATTCTTCGGCCATAGCAGCACCCAATTCTTGCAGCTTCCAATCCGCGGCGGGGTCTCGTCGTCCGCTCCCACATGCTGTACCGGAGGAGGCAAACCCTCGTGCCCCAATTTCACACTGGTCAAGCTAACCCTGAAGTGCCCAGCGGGGATCGGCTGGTTGTGGAACGTGCATTGAGAGGGGTCCATTATCATCCCCTTTCCCACGTCCACTTTCTGGCCTTTGATCAAGTAGAGTATGGTGCACGGGGTTTCTTTCGCCTGCAAACACATATGTCTGTGGCATAAAACAACCGAAAGGCAACAAAAATGGAATATTATCTATATATATATGTTGGTGCGACATGTAATTACCGTGACGGTGTCGAGCTCAGCCAAAGACGAAGGCCCACCTAGCACGCCTGAGACTGAGGACGGGCTGCTATGAGCGGGAGCGGCTGCGAGAGGAGGCCCGGTTGCTTGAGCAAGTGATGGTGCGATGGTGTTGTTGTTCATGGAGTTGCTCACGACTAAACTGGGTATCGGGAAATCATGTACCGTCTTGTCTGGATTTTCCTTCTCCCAGTTGATGATAACTGGAACCAAGTTAGTAGCAAAATCATTTCTGCAGGCAGTTACAGCTGCATTGACTGCCTGCTGTAGCAACTCATATTTTTCCTCGACTGCTTTTTTCGCGTCCTCAGCTGCTTTTTCTCGACCGCAAGCTTCACCTTTGCGTCAATGTACGCCTGACTAAACTTCTTTTTCTGCTTCTTGGCCTCCGGTCCGTCGTTGTAAAACACCTTCCACGTGGCGCCGTCCTGCCGCTGGTCCAAAGGGAGTCCCTTAAGTTCGTTCAAGGCCCGGTTGAGAGGGGTGTCCCACTTGGGCCTCATCGGAGAAGTAGGGCTTTCGGCTGCAAGCCGGTGTTGCTTCTCCAGTAGTCTAATCAATTTCCTCGTGATCTTGTCCATGTAAAAAACCTTTTTCTCCTTGTCCCACTTGTAGCGGGCCCTGATGAAGTCATGCTCCAAGGGGTTGGTGAACTTCGCGAAGGGGTCTGGGAGACCCGCGGCTTCACGTTCCGCGTCCTCCTTATCCCATATGGGCCTTTTACCGAGGTAGCCACGGCTTCCGAGGCGATGCTTCCCCGTGTTCCTTTGCTGAAGGCTTTTGAATTTCGCAGCCTTAGCCTTGGCTGTCTCGGTAGCGCAAGTGTCCTTGAACTTTTCGAACTCCTCTTCCGTAAGTGTCGGATTTTCCTCCAGAATCTTGGACACGGGTTCATCAGCCCCAATAGCTCGTTTCACCCTCCCTTTCCAGGAGGCCAAATCATTGCTGAACATGCCCATGGCGTCGTTGTTAATCTTTTTCATCTTCGGATCATCCCACGGTTGTTCTATGTTATCATCCCGGTCGGGGAACTTCGTTAGGAGCAACTGCGTCAAATGTTCTTTACTCCTTAAGTCATCGTCGTTTATGCTCGCGCATTCCCGTAGGATGCATCCTACTTGGTTCCCATAGCACTTGCGAGGTTCTTCCGGCTCTAACGGCTCAAACTTGCCAGGTGCCATCTTTGTGATCACAAGTCGTCCAATCCCTAGTTTGTTAGGTTTTCGTATCCTCTGCTTCTTATGCTTCCTCTTTTCGGTAGCGGCATCGGGGCCGGTACCTTCCCTGCCGGTACCTTCCCCACCGGTCTCGGTGCCGCCATCGGTGCCGGCGCCATCGGTGTCGATGTCGGCGTCAGTACCATATTCGAGGCCGACCTGCAAACCTTGCTTAGCAGTCAAATAGTCGAGGTACTCTTGTTCACCCTCATAATCCATCTCGTCTGCATCTTGGTCAGAAGGCCCAGTTTCTTCGTTGTTCGACATGTTTCCTATGATTAAGTGTCCTCATTTATTTCTAAAAGTATGAATAAATGAGAAATTACATAAAAAATTCACCGGAAATTTCGGCATGACCTTTGGTAAAAAATGGACATATCGAGCGCCTGAAATTCACCGGAACGGAAATGAATCAACATTCCAGCGTAACATAGGCCACTCGGATCATTTTCCAAACATGACATGTCCAAAACATGACATATGCACATATCACATGCCTAGTTCAAATTTGCATATAAATTCAGCTAATTTTGAAACCTAGCTAAATTCATAACTAAATAGATAACCTAAATTAACATAACCGAAGAACCCTAGCAGAGAGAGAGGGGGGGGTTTACAGAGGGTGCAGGGGCGAGGAGGCAGGCCCGACGACGGCCGGCAGGGGAGAGGAGGGAGGCGAGGGCCGACGGGTCGGGGGCGAGCGCGCCGGGGTCGGGGGCGAGCGCCGGCGCCGGAGTCGGGGGCGAGGGCCGGCCGGGTCGGGGGCGAGCGCCGGGGTCGGGGGATAGCGCCGGCGCCAGGGTCGGGGTCGAGGGCCGGGACAGGGGCGAGCGGTGGCGGAGTCGGGGGCGAGCGCCGGGGCCGAGTCGGGCGTGGCGGTGCGACGGGGGAGAGAGAGTGGGGATTTGGGGGAAAAGACGGGATGAAGAAGGGCGAGTGAGAATTTTGGGTTAAGTGGACGTAGCAGTAGCACATTATGTCAAAACGCGTTGCAACTAACATCAGTAGCTGTAGCGGTTTAGGCAAAATGCGCTACTACTAAATTCAGTAGCTGCAGCGGTTTATGCAAAACGCGCTGCTACTACCGTCGCTACTGCTAGTTTCCCTTTTTCTTTTCCTTTGTTTTGTCCCACTTTTATTTCCCGAGGGCAGTGAACGAAGGGAGGGCGATATATATTGCATCATTTGACGGTTAAATATGTATGCAAAATAGGAACATATATATTACACATCATTGGACCCATGCATAATAATGGCTAAGTGTGTATACAAAATAGGAACATATATATATATTACACATCATTGGACCGATAACATATACGTTTCCTCAGTGCTGACGTTTTCGTTTTTGAGTCAGCTTCTTTCCCTTCTTGTTCGTCGAAGAATAATTGAGCCCCTCATTGTGACTTTGCCTTTTCCATGGAGTATGATTTTTCTTAGGTAATGTAGTATTGATTCTTCTTTTTACGTATACTTCATCATCATCGTCATCTTCCCTCATTGGGTTGCTGTACTGATCATAGTCTTCCTCGTTGGTGACTCCATCCATTCCAATGATGTTCCTTTTGCCTCTCCTCACGACAACACGGCTGGGATTGCGCGGGTCAGTTATGAAGAAGCATTGTGTCACGTGCTTAGCGTGTACCCATGGCTCATCTTTTGAGATAGCGTTCACGATAGCACTCTTGGCATCGGGTATAGTCATGGTAGTGAACATCCGACTTTCTCTTTCGACATTCTTAGCTCATCTGACATGGAACATCGTCGTGTTGTGCAGTCCAGAGTAGTCAAGCTCCCATATCTCCTCGACCCTTCCATAAAATCATTCAGTTGCACCATTGTCGCTACCGGTCATGCATTCCATCGTCACCCCTGAGTTCTGATCATCACTGTCCATATCTTTGGCCTCCGTGTAGAACGTGTATCCGTTGATATCATATGCCTGATAGGTTACGAGGTTGGGAGAGGGGCCATGTGCTAAGGCGTATATGAGCAATCCGTCCTTAGAGCCCTCCTCCGGGGGATTAGCAATAATATGCTCTTTGAACCAATGCAGGAAAGTGGAGTTGTGCTCTCTAGTAACTTCGGCGTCCGTCCTGCATACCCCCCGGTCACGATACTTCTTTGCGATAATTTCTTTGTGCAGTGCCACGAAAGGATCTACCTTGTCTAGGTGTTGTAGCACTACCAAGTTTGCTCTGTCAAAGTCGCTGCGTCGATCTGAGTATGCCACGTGCAGTTCCCTGCGATCATTGCAGTGACCATCTCCTTCGAGCCTCCCATCGTGCTTGTTAACGGGCAAACCAACACTAACACCAGGCGGCTGGTCTGCGCCATATAGAAAATTCTCACAGAAAGATATGCACTCTTGTGCCAAATAGCCTTGGACGATGCTTCCATCTGGACGGGACATGTTACGAACGAATCCTTTGATGATCCCATTCATCCTCTCAAACGGCATCATGTTGTGTAGGAATGACGGCCCCAGGTCTATTATGTCATCCACAATATGGACACACAAATGCACCATCACGTCGAAGAACGCGGGCGGGAAGTACATCTCAAGCTCATTCAGTATCACAATGATCTCTTCCTGTAGCCTTTGGAGCTGCTTCACACTGATTGACTTTCAAGAGATGACGTCGAAAAAGTTGCAGAGACCAATAAGCGTGTCACGGACGTGCTTGTCCATTATCCCTCTAAGGGAAACAGGTAGTATCTGCGTCATCATCACATGAAAGTCATGAGACTTCATCCCGCTGAACCTTTTCTTGTCCATGTCTAGATATCTGCTTATCTTGCTACAGTAACCGGAACTAACTTTGACTTCGGTAAGGCACTTAAAGAATTGATTGATCTCAGGCTGACTTAAGGTGAAGCAAGAAGGGGGGCAATAATCCTCTTTCTTTGTTTTCTTGCCCTTCTTCTCCCATGCCTCTGTCTCCGTCTCTGTCTTATCTGACATTTTACGGGGCGGCATGTGCAGATCTTGCCTGATTTTCAAATCTTGCAAGTCTTTTCTTGCCTTCGGCCCATCCTTGGTCTTATCCGACATGTTCATCAGTGTTGCGAGCAAGCTCTCAAGGACATTCTTACAAACATGCATTTGATCAAGGCAATGAGGTGTATCGAGTTTGTGCCAGTACTCCAAGTCCCAGAACACAGACCTCGTCTTCCATACCTTCAGCAGCGGCTCCGGCGCCTTTCTCATCGTCTTTCCCGACGCAGGGCACTCCTTCCAGTTTTTCAACAGCTCATCGATTTCGGCACCGCTCCGCTTACGTGGAGGTCCTCGATGCTCAGCGTGACCATTGAATAGATCTCCACGGTTTCTCCACGGGTCGTCCTGTTCAAGCCATCTTCGATGTCCCATGTACACGATTTGCCCAGACCCGCCATCTTTCCTTGACGTTAGCTGCTGAGACGTCGTATCATCCATGCACCGCGTGCATCCACAATATCCATGGCACACCTGGCCTGCCACATATCCGTAACCGAGATAGTCTTGCACTGTCGTGATCAGCGTGTCTCTCATGTTGAAATACTCACCTTTGCTGGCGTCCATGTCTTGGCCGGTGTTTTCCATAATGTGTCTAACTCCTCTTGAAGTAGCCCCAGATACAAATTAATATTATTTCCTGGTTGTTTCGGCCCTTGAATAAGCATGCTCATGTGAATGTACTTCGATTTCATGCACAACCAGGGGGGAGGTTGTACATCCATACAAACACGGGCCATGTGCTATGGTTGGTGTTCTAGTTGCCAAACAGATTCATACCATCGGTACAAGCGCCGAGCACGATGTTCCTTGCATCACATTCAAAATACCGATAGAAGCTGTTCAACGCTCTCCACTGGCTTCCATCCTTCACGTGTCTCAGCTTCGGATCATCTCCATCGTCGGGCTTCTTCCTCTCCGCGTGCCAGCGCATTAGCTTAGCTTCCTTGGGATCTACAAAATACCTCTGGAGACGGGGAGTGATCGGTAAGTACCATACAACTTTCTGGGGACATTTCTTCCCGGCCTTCTCGTATCGAGAAGCATTGCACACCGGACAGCTTGTTTTTTCCGCGTGCTCCTTCCGATAAATTATGCAATCATTGATGCATGCATGGTATCTAACGTGTGGTAGATCAAGAGGGCACACGATCTTCTTGGCCTCATCAACACTAGTAGGACATAGATTACCCACGGGAAGAACATCCTTTAGGTACTTGAGATGCTCATCAAGGCTAGTGTCAGTCCATTTGTTTTTAGCCTTCGTCTTCAGGAGTTGGAGCGTGAAACTCAAGCGGGTCACCTCAGGATTGCAACCATCATACAATGGAGTGTTCGAGTCTACCACCAGTTGCTCCAGCTTAGCCTCCTCTCTAGAAGCAGCTCTCTCAGTACTCGTCTCCTTGCGAAGCAATGCTTGAACATGAGGGTCCCGCACAATTGAACTTAGTACCGACGAACTCTGCTACGTGGAGTCCATGTCGTTCTCTCCGCCGCCATGTCCGGCCCCTTCTCCTCCGCCATGTCCGACCCCTTCTCCACCGCCATGTCCGGCCTCTTCCCCGCCGCCATTATCAATCATCTCTTCGTCTTGCCCTGTGTCATCATTGCCTGCCCCGTCAGCATCCTCAACATCGTCATCCTCATCTTCAATTATCCACCGAGTATAGCCATCCATGAAACCAGTCATACCACAATTAAGAAGATTTGCATTGAGATTATTCCAAGTAGCACTCCACATAAAAAAATTCTTTTTTATCATTTACCTACTCGACGACGAGTAGGAATTAAGCTTGGGGATGCTTGATACATCTCCAACGTATCAATAATTTTTGATTGCTCCATGCTATATTATCTACTGTTTTGGGAAATATTGGGCTTTATTATCCACTTTTATATTATTTTTGGGACTAACCTATTAACCGGATGCCCAACCCAGATTTGTTGTTTTATGCCTACTTCAGTGTTTCGAGGAAAAGGAATATCAGACGAAGTCAAAACAGAACGAAATCAACTAGAGAAGTTATTTTTGGAAGGAAAGCCACCTGATGGACTTGGAGTGCATGTCAGGGAAGAAGGGAGGTGCCCACGAGGGTGGGGGTGCGCCCACCCCCCTGGGGCGCGCCCCCTGCCTCGTGGCCCCCCTTCGGTCCACCAACATACCCGTTGCACCCATATATACCTACATATTGAAAAACTTCCAGAACAGAAGATAGATCGGGAGTTCCACCACTGCAAGCCTCTGTAGCCACCAAAAACCTCTCGGGAGCCCGTTCCGGCACCCTGCCGGTGGGGGAACCCATCACCGGTGGCCATCTTCATCATCCCGGTGCTATCCATGACGAGGAGGGAGTAGTTCACCCTCGGGGCTGAGGGTATGTAGCAGTAGCTATGTGTTTGATCTTTCTCTCTCTCTCTCTCTCTCTCTCTCTCTCTCTCTCTCTCTCTCTCTCTCTCTCTCGTATTCTCTCTCGTGTTCCCTCTATGGCACGATCTTGATGTATCCCGAGCTTTGCTATTGTAGTTGGATCTTATGATGTTTCTCCCCCTCTACTCTCTTGTCATGAATTGAGTTTCCCCTTTGAAGTTATCTTATCGGATTGAGTCTTTTATGAGAACACTTGATGTATGTCTTGCCGTGCTTATCTGTGGTGACAATGGGATATCATGTGCCTCTTGATGTATGTTTTGGTGACCAACTTGCGGGTTCCACCCATGAACCTATGCATAGGGGTTGGCACACATTCTTGACTCTCCGGTAGAAACTTTGGGGCACTCTTTGAAGTACTTTTATGTTGGTTGGATGAATCTGAGATTGTGTGATGCATATCGTATAATCATGCCCATGGATACTTGAGTTGACAATGGAGTATCTAGGTGACATTAGGGTTTTGGTTGATTTGTGTCTTAAGGTGTTATTCTAGTACGAACTCTTTTATAGATTGATCCGAAAGAATAACTTTGAGGTGGTTTCGTACCCTACCATAATCTCTACGTTTGTTCTCCGCTATTAGTGACTTTGGAGTGACTCTTTGTTGCATGTTGAGGGATTGTTATATGATCTATCTATGTTATTATTGTTGAGAGAACTTGCACTAGTGAAAGTATGAACCCTAGGCCTTGTTTCCTACCATTGCAATAACATTTGCGCTCACTTTTACCACTTGTTACCTTGCTGTTTTTATTTTATCAGATTACAAAAACCTATATCTACTATCTATTTTTGCACTTGTATCTTCATCTCTTCGCCGAACTAGTGCACCTATACAATTTACCATTGTATTGGGTGTGTTGGGGACACAAGAGACTCTTTGTTATTTGGTTGCAGGGTTGCTTGAGAGAGACCATCTTCATCCAACGCCTCCTACGGATTGATAAACCTTAGGTCATCCACTTGAGGGAAATTTGCTACTATCCTACAAACCTGTGCACTTGCAGGCCCAACAACGTCTACAAGAAGAAGGTTGTGTAGTAGACATCAAGCTCTTTTCTGGCGCCGTTGCCGGGGAGGCTAGGTAAGTGAAGGTATATCTTAAGATCTTGCAATCGAATCTTTTTTGTTTCTTATTTTATCACTAGTTTAGTTTATAAAAGAAAACTACAAAAAAATGGAGTTAAGTTTGTCTCATACGCTTCATCTTTTTAATATCTTTCGTGAGAATGATGGAAAGGAAAATTGTGCTCAAGTGCTAGAAGAAGAATTACATAGAATGCTTGGCATAAAATATGTGAATGATTAGCATGATTTCAATGTTGTTAGTACGAATTCTTTGAATATCCATGATGCTAATGATGATTGCACTAGTTATGAAACATGTCAATTTTTGTGGAGTGCATTGGGTTTGTAAGTACACACCAAATAGGGAAGATAGATATTGCAAGAGGCATAAGTACTTAGAAACCAAATTGTTGCAAGAAGAGCTAGATGAAAGTGCTGAAAGATTCAATATTTATAGTATCCCTTGTGAACTTTGCAATGAACATGGTCATTTAAAGATCCAATGCTATTTGTTTCATGATCAAGTCATTTCCAAATATTGTGATAATTTGATTACCTTTGAGCATCATAAAGAGCTTAGCCTTCTTTTGGGTTATGAAGAAATGAAACGTATAACTGAGGGTATTCCAAAATTTAATCTTGATAGATTTCTTGATTTTGATCTAGAGGATATTTATATGTTTTGTGTGGAGAATTGCATTGAAAATCCTTATATTGCCAATTACATAAAGAAAAGAAAGCAAATAGAAGATGATGAGAATACTAATGAAAGGGAATAGACTTCCCAATATCCTCCTATTTTTTCTCATGATGAATCAGGTAACGAGGGGGAGCTTTCTATTCAACCAATCTCATCAATAAGGAGCTCAAATAGGAAGGTTAAACCCACACATAATGTGAATAAGAAAAAGAAAAGAAGGAGCAACAAAGGTAGAAAGGTATCCCTCCCAAATGATGTTGCTCCTACTACTCATTGTGATGATGATAATTGTTTTACTATTGGTGCTATCCATATTTTTAACGATGAGAGTGATTATGCTTATGATATGAAAGATCCCAAGCTTGGGGAAGCTATGTTTGATGAGTATGAAATATTTCAGAATATATTTGCTGAAATTAATGTTTTCCCAAGCTTGGGGATGCTACGTTTAGTGAAGATGATATTTTTAGCATCCCAAGTTTTGATATGCAAAGTTGTTATGATGATAGCATGCCTCCTACTTATGATGATTATATTGATGAAAGTGGGTTTGGAAGAGTGTCAACTTTAGGAAGTAGTGATCCCACTATTTTGGAGGATGTTGAATCTTATTGTGATGAACATGAAAGTGGATTTGGAAGAGTGTCAACTTTATTTAGTGATTCCACTATCTTGGGAGAGGTTTCTATCGATTATGATGAGAACGAAGTTGCTACTTATGATGATTATTGTGATGAAACTTATGCCATAAAAAGTAGTGATGATTATATTTAGAAATCTTGTCATGATTATGATTACCCTTTTTCTGAACATTACTCTTTTAATGTGGAAACAATTTTTAGTGTTCAAGTCTCTTATGATACTCCCACTATTCCGAATGAGAAGAAATTTGCTTATGTGGAGAGTAGTAAATTTTCTATGCTTGTAGACCATGAAAAGAATGCTTTAGGTGCTGTTTATATTGTTGAATTCATTCATGATGCTACTGAAAATTATTATGAGAGAGGAACATATGCTTGTAAGAATTGCAATAATATCAAGTTTCCTCCCTATGTGCTTAAATTCTTGAAGCTATGCTTGTGTTGCCTTCCTATGCTAGTTGATTATTGTTCCCATAAGTTGTTTGATCACAAAATCCCTATGCATAAGAAGTGGGTTAGACTTAAATGTGCTAGTCATATTCTTCATGATGCTCCCGTTATGTTTCAATTCTTATCTTTTATGTGAGCATCATTGTCATCATCATGCCTAGCTAAAAAGGCATTAAAGAAAAGTGATTGTTGGGAGACAACACAATATTTATCCTTACTGTTTTTGCGTGTCCACATGATTATGCTACTGTAGTAATCATGTTTTATAGATTTTGTTTCAATAAAGTGCCAAGTAGAACCTTTGGGAAGACTTGGGTGAAGTTTATGTGGTCTTCCTGTGAAAAACAGAAACTTTAGCGCTCACGAGATTAGCTGCCATTGTTTACTGGAGAGTGATTTTTGGTTTGTTCTTTTTGCAGATGATTAATAGACAAATTTCTCAGGTCCAGAAATTTATTTAATAATTTTTGGAGTTCCAGAAGTATACGTTTTATACAGATTGCTACAGACTGTTCTGTTTTTGACAGATTCTGTTTTCTATGTGTTGTTTGCTTATTTTGATGCATCTATGGGTAGTATTAAGTGGTATGAACCATAGAGAAGTTGGAATACAGTAGATATTACACCAATATGAATTTATAATGAGTTCATTACAGTAACTAATTGGTGGTTTTATTTTCTTATACTAACGGAGCTTACGAGTTTTGTTTTGAGTTTTGTGTGGTTGAAGTTTTCAAGTTTTGGGTAAAGATTCGATGGACTATGGAATAAGGAGTGGCAAGAGCCTAAGCTTGGGGATGCCCAAGGCACCTCAAGGTAATATTCAAGGACAACCAAGATCCTAAGCTTGGGGATGCCCCGGAAGGCATCCCCTCTTTCGTCTTCGTTCATCGGTAACTTTACTTGGAGCTATATTTTTATTCACCACATGATATGTGTTTTGCTTGGAGCGTCATTTTATTTTGTTTTTCTTGCTGTTTGAATAAGATACCAAGATCTGAATTATTTATTGAGAGAGAGTCTTCACATAGTTGCATAATTATTTAGCTACTCATTGATCTTCACTTATATCTTTCGGAGTAGTTTGTCGTTTGCTCTAGTACTTCACTTATATCTTTTAGAGCATGGTGGTAGTTTTATTTTGAAGAAATAGATGAACTCTCATGCTTCACTTATATTATTTTGAGAGTCTTAAATAGCATGGTAATTTGCTTAAATAATCCTAATTTGCTAAGCATAAAAGATTTGTAAGAATTCTTATGAGTGTGTTGAATACTAAGAAAAGTTTGATGCTTGATAATTGTTTTGAGATATGGAGGTAGTGATATTAAAGTCATGCTAGTTGGGTGATTATGAATTTAAAGAATGCTTGTGTTGAAGTTAGCAAGTCTCGTAGCATGCATGTATGGTTAAAGTTGTGTAACAAATTTGAAACATGAAGTGTACCTGGCTTGTGCATCCTTATGAGTGGCGGTCGGGGACGAGCGATGGTCTTTTCCTACCAATCTATCCCCCTAGAAGCATGCGCGTAGTACTTGGTTTTTGATGACTTCTAAATTTTTGCAATAAGTATATGAGTTCTTTTGACTAATGTTGAGTCCATGGATTATACACACTTTTACCTTTCCGCCATTGCTAGCCTCTTCGGTACCGTGCATTGCCCTTTCTCACCTTGAGAGTTGGTGCAAACTTCGCCGGTGCATCCAAATCCCGTGACATGATACGCTCTATCACACATAAACCTCCGTATATCTTCCTCAAAACAGCCACCATACCTACCTATTATGGCATTTCCATAGCCATTCCGAGATATATTGCCATGCAACTTTCCACCGTTCCGTTCATCATCATAATGACATACATTACTTTTGTCATATTGCCATTGCATGAGTATGTAGTTGACATCGTATTTGTGGCAAAGCCACCATGCATTATTTTTCATACATGTCACTCTTGATTCATTGCACCATCCCGGTACATCGCCAGAGGCATTCATATAGAGTCATATCTTGTTCTAAGTTTCGAGTTGTAATTCATATGTTGTAATCAATAGAATGTGATGATCATCATTATTAGAGCATTGCCCAATCAAAAAAAGAGAGAAAAAAAAAGAAAGGCAAAAAAAAGAAAGCCCCAAAAAAGAGAAAATAAATAAAAAGGGCAATGGTACTATCTCTTTTTCCACACTTGTGCTTCAAAGTAGCACCTTGTTCATGTAGTGAGTCTAATATATTGTGCTTCAAAGTAGCATCATGCTTTTCATGTAGAGAGTCTCATGTGTTATCAGTTTCATATACTAGTGGGAATTTTTCATTATAGAACTTGGCTTGTATATTCCTACGATGGGCTTCCTCAAATGCCCTAGGTCTTCGTGAGCAAGCAAGCTGGATGCACACCCACTAGTTTTCTTTTGTTGAGCATTCATAGCTCTAGTGCATCCGTTGCATGGCAATCCCTACTCCTCATGTTGACATCAGTTGATGGGCATCTCCATAGCCCGTTGATTATCCTCGTCAATGTGAGACTTTCTCCTTTTTTGTCTTCTCCACACAATCCGCATTATCATATTCTATTCCACCCATAGTGCTATATCCATGGCTCACGCTCATGTATTGCGTGAAGGTTGAAATTTTTTGAGATTATTGAAGTATGAAACAATTGCTTGGCTTGTCATCGGGGGTATAGAAGTTGGGAACATCTTTGTGTGACGAAAATGAAGCATAGCCTAACTATATGATTTTGTAGGGATGAACTTTCTTTTGCCATGTTATTTTGAGAAGACATAATTTCTTTGTTAGTATGCTTGAAGTATTATTATTTTAATGTCAATATGAACTTTTGTCTTGAATCTTATGAATCTGAATATTCATACCACAATTAAGAAGATTTGCATTGAGATTATTCCGAGTAGCACTCCGCATAAAAAAATTCTTTTTTATCATTTACCTACTCGACGACGAGTAGGAATTAAGCTTGGGGATGCTTGATACGTCTCCAACGTATCAATAATTTTTGATTGCTCCATGCTATATTATCTACTGTTTTGGGAAATATTGGGCTTTATTATCCACTTTTATATTATTTTTGGGACAAACCTATTAACCGGATGCCCAGCCCAGATTTGCTGTTTTATGCCTACTTCAGTGTTTCGAGGAAAAGGAATACCAGACGAAGTCCAAACAAAACGAAATCAACTGGAGAAGTTATTTTTGGAAGGAAAGCCACCTGATGGACTTGGAGTGCATGTCAGGGAAGAAGGGAGGTGCCCACGAGGGTGGGGGCGCGCCCACGCCCCTGGGGTGCGTCCCCTGCCTCGTGGCCCCCCCTTCGGTCCACCGACGTACCCCTTGCACCCATATATACCTACGTATTGAAACACTTCCAGAACAGAAGATAGATCGGGAGTTCCACCACCGCAAGCCTCTGTAGCCACCAAAAACCTCTCGGGAGCCCGTTCCGGCACCCTGCCGGTGGGGGAACCCATCACCGGTGGCCATCTTCATCATCCCGGTGCTATCCATGATGAGGAGGGAGTAGTTCACCCTCGTGGCTGAGGGTATGTAGCAGTAGCTATGTGTTTGATCTCTTTCTCTCTCTCTCTCTCTCTCGTATTCTCTCTCGTGTTCCCTCTATGGCACGATCTTGATGTATCCCGAGCTTTGCTATTGTAGTTGGATCTTATGATGTTTCTCCCCCTCTACTCTCTTTTCATGAATTGAGTTTCCCCTTTGAAGTTATCTTATCGGATTGAGTCTTTTATGAGAACACTTGATGTATGTCTTGCCGTGCTTATCTCTGGTGACAATGGGATATCATGTGCCTCTTGATGTATGTTTTGGTTACCAACTTGCGGGTTCCACCCATGAACCTATGCATAGGGGTTGGCACACGTTCTTGACTCTCCGGTAGAAACTTTGGGGCACTCTTTGAAGTACTTTTATGTTGGTTGGATGAATTTGAGATTGTGTGATGCATATCGTATAATCATGCCCACGGATACTTGAGTTGACAATGGAGTATCTAGGTGACATTAGGGTTTTGGTTGATTTGTGTCTTAAGGTGTTATTCTAGTACGAACTCTTTTATAGATTGATCCGAAAGAATAACTTTGAGGTGGTTTCGTACCCTACCATAATCTCTACGTTTGTTCTCCGCTATTAGTGACTTTGGAGTGACTCTTTGTTGCATGTTGAGGGACTGTTATATGATCTATCTATGTTATTATTGTTGAGAGAACTTGCACTAGTGAAAGTATGAACCCTAGGCCTTGTTTCCTACCATTGCAATACCATTTACGCTCACTTTTACCACTTGTTACCTTGCTGTTTTTATTATTTCAGATTACAAAAACCTATATCTACTATCTATTTTTGCACTTGTATCTTCATCTCTTCACCGAACTAGTGCACCTATACAATTTATCATTGTATTGGGTGTGTTGGGGACACAAGAGACTCTTTGTTATTTGGTTGCAGGGTTGCTTGAGAGAGACCATCTTCATCCTACGCCTCCTACGGATTGATAAACATTAGGTCATCCACTTGAGGGAAATTTGCTACTATCCTACAAACCTGTGCACTTGCAGGCCCAACAACGTCTACAAGAAGAAGGTTGTGTAGTAGACATCAAGCTCTTTTCTGGCGCCGTTGCCGGGGAGGCTAGGTAAGTGAAGGTATATCTTAAATCTTGCAATCGAATCTTTTTTGTTTCTTATTTTATCACTAGTTTAGTTTATAAAAGAAAACTACAAAAAAATGGAGTTAAGTTTGTCTCATATGCTTCATCTTTTTAATATCTTTCGTGAGAATGATGGAAAGGAAAATTGTGCTCAAGTGCTAGAAGAAGAATTACATAGAATGCTTGGCATAAAATATGTGAATGATGAGCATGATTGCAATGTTGTTAGTATGAATTCTTTGAATATCCATGATGCTAATGATGATTGCACTAGTTATGAAACATGTCAATTTTTGTGGAGTGCATTGGGTTTGTAAGTACACACCAAATAGGGAAGATAGATATTGCAAGAGGCATAAGTACTTAGAAACCAAATTGTTGCAAGAAGAGCTAGATGAATGTGCTGAAAGATTCAATATTTATAGTATCCCTTGTGAACTTTGCAATGAACATGGTCATTTAAAGCTCCAATGCTATTTGTTTCATGATCAAGTCATTTCCAAATATTGTGATAATTTGATTACCTTTGAGCATCATAAAGAGCTTAGCCTTCTTTTGGGTTATGAAGAAATGAAACGTATAACTGAGGGTATTCCAAAATTTAATCTTGATAGATTTCTTGATTTTGATCTAGAGGATATTTATATGTTTTGTGTGGAGAATTGCATTGAAAATCCTTATATTGCCAATTACATAAAGAAAAGAAAGCAAATAGAAGATGATGAGAATACCAATGAAAGGGAATAGACTTCCCAATATCCTCCTATTATTTCTCATGATGAATCAGGTAACGAGGGGGAGCTTTCTATTCAACCAATCTCATCAATAAGGAGCTCAAAGAGGAAGGTTAAACCCACACATAATGTGAAGAAGAAAAAGAAAAGAAGGAGCAACAAAGGTAGAAAGGTATCCCTCCCAAACGATGTTTCTCCTACTACTCATTGTGATGATGATAATTGTTTTACTATTGGTGCTATCCATATTTTTAATGATGAGAGTGATTATGCTTATGATATGAAAGGGCCCAAGCTTGGGGAAGCTATGTTTGTCGAGTATGAAATATTTCAGAATATATTTGCTGAAATTAATGTTTGTCCCAAGCTTGGGGATGCTACGTTTAGTGAAGATGATATTTTTAGCATCCCAAGTTTTGATATGCAAAGTTGTTATGATGATAGCATGCCTCCTACTTATGATGATTATATTGATGAAAGTGGGTTTGGAAGAGTGTCAACTTTAGGAAGTAGTGATCCCACTATTTTGGAGGATGTTTAATCTTATTGTGATGAACATGGAAGTGGATTTGGAAGAGTGTCAACTTTATTTAGTGATTCCACTATCTTGGGAGAGGTTTCAATCGATTATGATGAGAACGAAGTTGCTACTTATGATGATTATTGTGATGAAACTTATGCCATAAAAAGTAGTGATGATTATATTTAGAAATATTGTCATGATTATGATTACCCTTTTTCTGAACATTACTCTTTTAATGTGGAAACAATTTTTAGTGTTCAAGTCTCTTATGATACTCCCACTATTCCGAATGAGAAGAAATTTGCTTATGTGGAGAGTAGTAAATTTTCTATGCTTGTAGATCATGAAAAGAATGATTTAGGTGCTGTTTATATTGTTGAATTCATTCATGATGCTACTGAAAATTATTATGAGAGAGGAACATATGCTTGTAAGAATTGCAATAATATCAAGTTTCCTCCCTATGTGCTTAAATTCTTTAAGCTATGCTTGTGTTACCTTCCTATGCTAGTTGATTATTGTTCCCATAAGTTGTTTGCTCACAAAATCCCTATGCATAAGAAGTGGGTTAGACTTAAATGTGCTAGTCATATTCTTCATGATGCTCCCGTTATGTTTCAATTCTTATCTTTTATGTGAGCATCATTGTCATCATCATGCCTAGCTAAAAAGGCATTAAAGAAAAGTGATTGTTGGGAGACAACCCAATATTTATCCTTACTGTTCTTGTGTGTCCACATGATTATGCTACTGTAGTAATCATGTTTTATAGATTTTGTTTCAATAAAGTGCCAAGTAGAACCTTTGGGAAGACTTGGGTGAAGTTTATGTGGTCTTCCTGTGAAAAACAGAAACTTTAGCGCTCACGAGATTAGCTGCCATTGTTTACTGGAGAGTGATTTTTGGTTTGTTATTTTTGCAGATGATTAATAGACAAATTTCTCAGGTCCAGCAATTTATTTAATAATTTTTGGGGTTCCAGAAGTATACGTTTTATACAGATTGCTACAGACTGTTCTGTTTTTGACAGATTCTGTTTTCTATGTGTCGTTTGCTTATTTTGATGCATCTATGGGTAGTATTAAGTGGTATGAACCATAGAGAAGTTGGAATACAATAGATATTACACCAATATGAATTTAGAATGATTTCATTACAGTACCTAAGTGGTGGTTTTATTTTCTTATACTAACGGAGCTTACAAGTTTTGTTTTGAGTTTTGTGTGGTTGAAGTTTTCAAGTTTTGGGTAAAGATTCGATGGGCTATGGAATAAGGAGTGGCAAGAGCCTAAACTTGGGGATGCCTAAGGCACCCCAAGGTAATATTCAAGGACAACCAAGAGCCTAAGCTTGGGGATGCCCCGGAAGGCATCCCCTCTTTCGTCTTCCTTCATCGATAACTTTACTTGGAGCTATATTTTTATTCACCACATGATATGTGTTTTGCTTGGAGCGTCATTTTATTTTGTTTTGCTTGCTGTTTTAATAAGATACCAAGATCTGTATTCTTTATTGAGAGAGAGTCTTCACATAGTTGCATAATTATGTAGCTACTCATTGATCTTCACTTATATCTTTCGGAGTAGTTTGTCGTTTGCTCTAGTACTTCACTTATATCTTTTAGAGCATGGTGGTAGTTTTATTTTGAAGAAATAGATAAACTCTCATGCTTCACTTATATTATTTTGAGAGTCTTAAATAGCATGGTAATTTGCTTAAATAATCCTAATTTGCTAAGCATAAAACATTTGTAAGAATTCTTATGAGTGTGTTGAATACTAAGAAAAGTTTGATGCTTGATAATTGTTTTGAGATATGGAGGTAGTGATATTAAAGTCATGCTAGTTGGGTGATTATGAATTTAAAGAATGCTTGCGTTGAAGTTAGCCAGTCTTGTAGCATGCATGCATGGTTAAAGTTGTGCAACAAATTTGAAACATGAAGTGTACCTGGCTTGTGCATCCCTATGAGTGGCGGTCGGGGACGAGCGATGGTCTTTTCCTACCAATCTATCCCCCTAGAAGCATGCGCGTAGTACTTGGTTTTTGATGACTCTTAAATTTTTGCAATAAGCATATGAGTTCTTTTGACTAATGTTGAGTCCATGGATTATACGCACTTTTACCTTTCCGCCATTGCTAGCCTCTTCGGTACCATGCATTGCCCTTTCTCACCTTGAGAGTTGGTGCAAACTTCGCCGGTGCATCCAAATCCCGTGATATGATACGCTCTATCACACATAAACCTCCTTATATCTTCCTCAAAACAGCCACCATACCTACCTATTATGGCATTTCCATAGCCATTCCGAGATATATTGCCATGCAACTTTCCACTGTTCCTTTCATCATCATCATGACATACATTACTTTTGTCATATTGCCATTGCATGAGTATGTAGTTGACATCGTATTTGTGGCAAAGCCACCATGCATTATTTTTCATACATGTCACTCTTGATTCATTGCACCATCCCGGCACACCGCCGGAGGCATTCATATAGAGTCATATCTTGTTCTAAGTTTCGAGTTGTAATTCATATGTTGTAATCAATAGAAGTGTGATGATCATCATTATTATAGCATTGCCCAATCAAAAAAAGAAAAAAAAGAAAGGCAAAAAAAAGAAAGGCCCAAAAAAGAGAAAATAAATAAAAAGGGCAATGGTACTATATCTTTTTCCACACTTGTGCTTCAAAGTAGCACCTTGTTCATGCAGTGAGTCTAATATATTGTGCTTCGAAGTAGCACCATGCTTTTCATGTAGAGAGTCTCATGTGTTATCACTTTCATATACCAGTGGGAGTTTTTCATTATAGAACTTGGCTTGTATATTCCTACGATGGGCTTCCTCAAATGCCCTAGGTCTTCGTGAGCAAGCAAGTTGGATGCACGCCCACTAGTTTTCTTTTGTTGAGCATTCATAGCTCTAGTGCATCCATTGCATGGCAATCCCTACTCCTCATGTTGACATCAGTTGATGGGCATCTCCATAGCCCGTTGATTATCCTCGTCAATGTGAGACTTTCTCCTTTTTTGTCTTCTCCACACAATCCGCATTATCATATTCTATTCCACCCATAGTGCTATATCCATGGCTCACGCTCATGTATTGCGTGAAGGTTGAAAAAGTTTGAGATTATTGAAGTATGAAACAATTGCTTGGCTTGTCATCGGGGGTATAGATGTTGGGAACATCTTTGTGTGACGAAAATGAAGCATAGCCTAACTATATGATTTTGTAGGGATGAACTTTCTTTTGCCATGTTATTTTGAGAAGACACAATTTCTTTGTTAGTATGCTTGAAGTATTATTATTTTAATGTCAATATGAACTTTTGTCTTGAATCTTATGAATCTGAATATTCATACCACAATTAAGAAGATTTGCATTGAGATTATTCCGAGTAGCACTCCGCATAAAAAAATTGTTTTTTATCATTTACCTACTCGACGACGAGTAGGAATTAAGCTTGGGGATGCTTGATACGTCTCCAACGTATCAATAATTTTTGATTGCTCCATGCTATATTATCTACTGTTTTGGGAAATATTGGGCTTTATTATCCACTTTTATATTAGTTTTGGGACTAACCTATTAACCGGATGCCCAGCCCAGATTTGCTGTTTTATGCCTACTTCAGTGTTTTGAGGAAAAGAAATACCAGACGAAGTCAAAACGGAACGAAATCAATTGGAGAAGTTATTTTTGGAAGGAAAGCCACCTGATGGACTTGGAGTGCATGTCAGGGAAGAAGGGAGGTGCCCACGAGGGTGGGGGCGCGCCCACCCCCCTGGGGCGCGCCACCTACCTCGTCCCCCCCCCCTTCGGTCCACCGATGTACCCCTTGCACCCATATATACCTACGTATTGAAAAACTTCCAGAACAAAAGATAGATCGGGAGTTCCGCCACCGCAAGCCTCTGTAGCCACAACCTCTCGGGAGCCCATTCCGGCACCCTGCCGGAGGAGGAACCCATCACCGGTGGCCATATTCATCATCCCGGCGCTATCCATGACGAGGAGGGAGTAGTTCACCCTCGGGGCTGAGGGTATGTAGCAGTAGCTATGTGTTTGATCTCTCTCTCTCTCTCATGTTCTCTCTCGTGTTCCCTCTATGGCACGATCTTGATGTATCCCGAGCTTTGCTATTGTAGTTGGATCTTATGATGTTTCTCCCCCTCTACTCTCTTGTCATGAATTGAGTTTCCCCTTTGAAGTTATCTTATCGGATTGAGTCTTTTATGAGAACACTTGATGTATGTCTTGTCGTGCTTATCTGTGGTGACAATGGGATATCATGTGCCTCTTGATGTATGTTTTGGTGACCAACTTGCGGGTTCCACCCATGAACCTATGCATAGGGGTTGGCACACGTTCTTGACTCTCCGGTAGAAACTTTGGGGCACTCTTTGAAGTACTTTTATGTTGGTTGGATGAATCTGACATTGTGTGATGCATATCATATAATCATGCCCACGGATACTTGAGGTGACAATGGAGTATCTAGGTGAAATTAGGGTTTTGGTTGATTTGTGTCTTAAGGTGTTATTCTAGTACGAACTCTTTTATAGATTGATCCGAAAGAATAACTTTGAGGTGGTTTCGTACCCTACCATAATCTCTACGTTTGTTCTCCGCTATTAGTGGCTTTGGAGTGACTCTTTGTTGCATGTTGAGGGATTGTTATATGATCTATCTATGTTATTATTGTTGAGAGAACTTGCACTAGTGAAAGTATGAACCCCAGGCCTTGTTTCCTACGATTGCAATACCATTTACGCTCACTTTTACCACTTGTTACCTTTCTGTTTTTATTATTTCAGATTTCAAAAACCTATATCTACTATCTATTTTTGCACTTGTATCTTCATCTCTTCGCCGAACTAGTGCACCTATACAATTTACCATTGTATTGGGTGTGTTGGCGACACAAGAGACTCTTTGTTATTTGGTTGCAGGGTTGCTTGAGAGAGACCATCTTCATCCTACGCCTCCTACGGATTGATAAACCTTAGGTCATCCACTTGAGGGAAATTTGCTACTCTCCTACAAACCTATGCACTTACAGGCCCAACAACATCTACAAGAAGAAGGTTGTGTAGTAGACATCACTTTCTTACCGGGCGCAGCAACTCCCTTGTCGTCTTTCTTGAAGCCCTTTTTACCCTTGCCTTTCTTGAACTTAGTGGTTTTATTTACCATCAACACTTGATGTTCCTTTTTGATTTCCACCTCCGCTGATTTCAGCATCGAATATACCTCAGGAATGGTTTTCTCCATCCCCTGCATATTGAAGTTCAACACAAAGCTCTTGTAGCGGTTGTGCAACCCAGACATTTTGAGTATGTGTTCGCTGACGGAACTATTCTCCTCCATCTTACAACTGTAGAACTTGTCGGAGACTTCATATCTCTCGACCCGGACATGAGCTTGGAAAACCATTTTTAGCTCTTGCAACATTTCATATGCTCCGTGCTGCTCAAAACGCTTTTGGAGCCCCGGTTCTAAGCTGTAAAGCATGCCGCACTGAACCAGGGAGTAATCATCAACACGCGATTGCCAGGCGTTCATAACGTCTTGGTTCGCTGGAACAGGTGCTTCACCTAGCGGTGCTTCAAGGACATATGCTTTCTGGGCAGCTATGAGGATGATCCTCAAGTTCCGGACCTAGTCCATATAGTTGCTACCATCATCTTTCAGCTTGGTTTTCTCTAGGAACGCGTTGAAGTTTAGGACAACATTAGCGTGGGCCATTTGATAATTAAGTTCATCTAATCAAATTATTTAATGACCTCCCACTCAGATAGACATCCCTCTAGTCATCTAAGTGATACATGATCCGAGTCAACTAGGCCGTGTCCGATCATCACGTGAGACGGACTAGTCATCATCGGTGAACATCTTAATGTTGATCGTATCTTCTATATGACTCATGTTCGACCTTTCGGTCTCTTCTATTCTGAGGCCATGTCTGTACATGCTAGGCTCGTCAAGTCAACCTAAGTGTTTTGCTCGTGTAAATCTAGCTTACACCCGTTGTATTCAAACATTAGAATCTGTCACACCCGATCATCACGTGGTGCTTCGAAACAACGAACCTTCGCAACGGTGCACAGTTAGGGGGAACACTTTCTTTAAATTTTATGAGGGATCAACTTATTTATGCTACCATCGTTCTAAGCAAATAAGATGTAAAACATGATAAACATCACATGCAATCAAATAGTGACATGATATGGCCAATATCATTTTGCTCCTTTTGATCTCCATCTTCGGGGCGCCATGATCATCATCGTCACCGGCATGACACCATGATCTCCATCATCGTGTCTTCATGAAGTTGTCTCACCAACTATTACTTCTACTACTATGGCTAACGGTTTAGCAATAAAGTAAAGTAATTACATGGTGTTATTCATTGACACGCATGTCATACAATAAATTAAGACAACTCCTATGGCTCCTGCCGGTTGTCATACTCATCGACATGCAAGTCGTGATTCCTATTACAAGAACATGATCAATCTCATACATCACATATATATCATTCATCACATCCTTTTGGCCATATCACATCACACGGAATATGCTGCAAAAACAAGTTAGACGTCCTCTAATTGTTGTTGCAAGTTTTTACGTGGCTGCTATAGGTTTCTAGCAAGAATATTTCTTACCTACGTCAAAATCACAACATGATATGCCAATTGCTATTTACCCTTCATAAGGACCCTTTTCATCAAATCCGATCCGACTAAAGTGGGAGAGACAGACACCCGCTAGCCACCTTATGCAACTAGTGCATGTCAGTCGGTGGAACCTGTCTCATGTAAGCGTACGTGTAAGGTCGGTCCGGGCCGCTTCATCACACGATGCCGCCGAAACAATATAAGACTAGTAATGGCAAGTAAATTGACAAAATCGACGCCCACAACAAACTTGTGTTCTACTCGTGCATAGAAACTACGCATAGACCTAGCTCATGATGCCACTGTTGGGGATCGTTGCAGAAATTAAAAAAATTCTACGCATCACCAAGATCAATCTATGGAGTAACTAGAAACGAGAGAGAGGGGAGTGCATCTTCATACCCTTGAAGATCACGAGTTGGAAGCGTTACAAGAACGCGGTTGGAGGAGTCCTACACATAGCGATTCAGACCGCGGTCGAATCTGATCTAAGCACCGAACAACGTGTTGGGGAACGTTGTAATTTCAAAAAAAATTCTACGCACACGCAAGATCATGGTGATGCATAGCAACGAGAGGGGAGAGTGTTGTCTACATACCCTAGTAGACCATAAGCGGAAGCGTTAGCACAACGCGGTTGATGTAGTCGTACGTCTTCACGATCCGACCGATCAAGTACCGAACGTACGGTACCTCCGAGTTCAGCACACGTTTAGCCTGATGACGTCCCTCGAACTCTGATCCAGCCGAGTGTTGAGGGAGAGTTTTGTCAGCACGACGGCGTGGTGACGATGATGATGTTCTACCGACGTAGGGCTTCGCCAAAGCACCGCTACAGTATTATCGAGGTGGACTATGGTGGAGGGGGGGGGGCACCGCACACGGCTAAAATATCAAAACGATCAATTGTTGTGACTATGGGGTGCCCCCCTGCCCCCGTATATAAAGGAGCAAGGGGGGTGCGGCCCACCAAGGGGAGAGGCACGCCGGGAGGAGTCCTACTCCCATCGGGAGTAGGACTCCCCCCCCCTTTCCTAGTTGGATTAGGACTTGGGAGGGGGGAAAGAGGAGGGAGAGAGGAAGGAAGGGGGGCGCCGCCTCCCTCTCCTTGTCCTATTCGGACTAGGGGGGAGGGGCGCGCGGCCCAGCCCTGGCCGCCTCTCCTCTTCTCCGTAAACGCCCACTAAGGGCCATTAACCTCCCGGGGGGTTCCGGTAACCTCCCGGTACTCCGGTAAAAATCCCGATTTCACCCGGAACACTTCCGATATCCAAACATAGGCTTCTAATATATCAATCTTCATGTCTCAACCATTTCTAGACTCCTCGTCATGTCCGTGATCACATCCGGGACTCCGAACAACCTTCGGTACATCAACTCATAATATAACTGTCATCGTAACGTTAAGCATGCGGACCCTACGGGTTCGAGAACTATGTAGACATGGCCAAGACACGTCTCCGGTCAATAACCAACAGCGGAACCTGGATGCTCATATTGGTTCCCACATATTCTACGAAGATCTTTATCGGTCAGACCGCATAACAACATACGTTGTTCCCTTTGTCATCGGTATGTTACTTGCCCGAGATACGATCGTCGGTATCTCAATACCTAGTTCAATCTCGTTACCGGCAAGTCTCTTTACTCGTTCCGTAATACATCATCTCGCAACTAACTCATTAGTTGCAATGCTTGCAAGGCTTAAGTGATGTGCATTACCGAGAGGGCCCACCTCTCCGACAATTGGAGTGACAAATCCTAATCTCTAAATACGCCAACCCAACAAGTACCTTTGGAGACACCTGTAGAGCACCTTTATAATCACCCAGTTACGTTGTGACGTTTGGTAGCACACAAAGTGTTCCTCCGGTAAACGGGAGTTGCATAATCTCATAGTCATAGGAACATGTATAAGTCATGAAGAAAGAAATAGCAATATACTAAACGATCGGGTGCTATGCTAACAGAATGGGTCAAGTCAATCACATCATTCTCCTAATGATTTGATCCCATTAATCAAATGACAACTCATGTCTATGGTTAGGAAACATAATCATCTTCGATTAACGAGCTAGTCAAGTAGAGGCATACTAGTGACACTCTGTTTGTCTATGTATTCACACATGTATTACATTTCAGGTTAATACAATTCTAGCATGAATAATAAACATTTATCATGATATAACAAAATAAATAATAACTTTATTATTGCCTCTAGGGCATATTTCCTTCACAACGATGCATCCGCGTTCAACACACGTGCAGCCCGGTAACGTCTCCCGCGCCTTGATCCAACAAGGAGGAGGGAGAGGTTGAGGAAGAAGGCTCCAACAGCAGCACGACGGCGTGGTGGTGATGGATTGGAAGTTCTCCAGCAGGGCTTCGCCAAGCTCTTGTGGAGGAGGACAAGTGTTGGGGAGGGGAGGGGCTGCGCCCTGGATGTGGTGTTGCACCCCTCCCTCCACCTCTCTATTTATAGGGAGAAGGGGGAAGGGGGCCGGCCCCTCTAGATGGGATCTAGAGGGGGTGGGGGGGGGGGGCGGCGGCCAAGGGGGAAGGGGGCTTGCCCCCCAAGCCAAGGGGGGCGCCCCTTTAGTGTTCCCCCCAACCCTAGGCGCATGGGCCCTAAGGGTGGTGGCGCCCGGCCCACATGGGGCTGGTTCCCTTCCACCTACAGCCCATAAGGCCCTGCGGGGCAGGTGGACCCACCCAGTGGACCCCCGGAACCCCTCCGGTGGTCCCGGTACAATACCGGTATACCCCCGAATATTTCCAGTGACCGTATGATGACTTCCCATATATAAATCTTCACCTCCGGACGATTCCAGAACTCCTCGTGACGTCCGAGATCTCTTCCGGGACTCCGAAAAACATTCGGTAATCACATACAAATCTTCCTTATAACCCTAGCATCATCGAACCTTAAGTGTGTAGACCCTACGGGTTCGGGAATTATGTAGACATGACCGAGACAACTCTCCGGCCAATAACCAACAGCGGGATCTGGATACCCATATTGACTCCCACATGTTCCACGATGATCTCATCGGATGAACCACGATGTCGAGGATTCAAGCAATCCCGTATACAATTCCCTTTGTCAATCGGTACGTTACTTGCCCGAGATTCAATCGTCGGTATCCCAATACCTCGTTCAATCTCGTTACCGGCAAGTCACTTTACTCGTTCTGTAATGCATGATCCCGTGACCAACTACTTAGTCACATTGAACTCATTATGATGATGCATTACCGAGTGGGCCCAGAGATACCTCTCCGTCATACGGAGTGACAAATCCCAGTCTTGATTCGTGCCAACCCAACAGACACTTTCGGAGATACCCGTAGTGCACCTTTATAGCCACCCAGTTACGTTGTGACGTTTGGTGCACCCAAAGCATTCCTACGGTATCCGGGAGTTGCACGATCTCATGGTCTAAGGAAATGATACTTGACATTAGAAAAGCTCTAGCAAATGAACTACACGATCTTGTGCTATACTTAGGATTGGGTCTTGTCCATCACATAATTCTCCTAATGATGTGATCCTATTATCAATGACATCCAATGTCCATAGTCAGGAAACCATGACCATCTGTTGATCAACGAGCTAGTCAACTAGAGGCTCACTAGGGACATGGTGTGTTCTATGTATTCACACATGTATTACGGTTTCCGATCAATACAATTATAGCATGAACAATAGAAAATTATCATGAACAAGGAAATATAATAATAACCATTTTATTATTGCCTCTAGGGCATATTTCAAACAAAAACTGGATGCACTTCATGTACAAACTGGACAATCTCTTAGGAAGTATCAGGGTTTCGGACGAAAACTCATCTGTTACACGGGCTATTTAATATTTTAATAACTTAGTACAACTCCAGACTTTTTTTTGATTCAGATGCACAATCCAAATCCACATCATCAACTTTCAACCTTTTCTGACATAATTTGCTATTTTTGATGCATTTACTGATTTGTTTTCAGAGCTAAATCACCGTGAAAGTGAAAAGCAGTACAAAATGAACTCTGAAAAGGTTGAAGCTTGGCAATGTATCATCATTTCACCCGCATAGCATGTGAAAAAAAGTAGAGAGGGTTATGGCAAAAACTGGATGCTCTTCGTGTACAAACTGGACAATCTCTTAGGAAGTATTAGGGTTTCGGTCGAAAACTCATCTGTTACACCGGCTATTCAATATAAAACACACTAATATTAAATATAAGAAACTCTAAATACAACAAAAAACTACTCACAAATAAATAGAAGAAAATATATAAACCACAAAAGAAAAAAACTATATGAAAAAATTTATTTCCGTGCTGCCCAGTGGGACTGCTCGGCCTTGGCCATGCATACGCAGGCCCATAAGGCCCACCAGGCTCACAGGGCAGCACGGCAAAGTTAGGTCCAGAGGCCTGCATTATATAGGAGCTCAAAGGAGCAGACACGAATGGGTTTATAAACTAGTGCGGTTGCCCTTCGCTCGGCGAGGTGGGACTAAACAATGAGCAGGGCGGAATGGGAGTGCACCCCCTTTAGTCCCGGTTCATGGCTCAAACCGGGACTAAGAGCATCTCCAGCCATTGCCTCCCCAGGAGGCGCTAAAAATCACCCCTGGGGGCGCACCGACGCTAAACCTCGCGCTGGGGGCGTGATGTCCCCCAGTCGCGGCGCCCATGTATTTTTGAAAATTTTAAACACGACGCAAATTCAACACAAACTTCGGTGAGTTCGTTCAAATTTAAACATATTTTACAAAAAAGAAAAAAAAACTACTAGGCTGCTCCTCGCCGTCTCCCTCGCCGCTCCTCGCCGCCCGCCCTTGCAGTTCTACATGCCGAGGAGGCTGTAGAACCACGTGTAGTCGCCGCCATCGTCGTCGTTGTCGTCGTCGCCGCCGCCTACGCCACCGTCGTCCCTGCTGCATCCCTCCCCCGGTTGGCGCGGCGGGTTGGACGGTCCGGGGGCGTCCACGTCGTCGTCGCTGTTGAGGATCACGATGCCGTGCTCGACCTCGTGCCCACGTTTGCAGGCTTCGATCTCCTCCAGGGCCTGGCGCTGCCGGACCATCTCGTCGTGGAGGTAGTTGTCCCGCGCCCACTGTAGGGCGCCGTCGTCGAAGAAGCCGCGCTGGGCTATCTCCTCGTACTCCGCGGGGAGGTCGGGCTCCGGCTTGGGCTCGATAAGGACGAAGCTGCCAGAGGGGGGGTGGAGTCGCTGATGCGGACGCCGGAGCTGCGGGTGCACCCGCTGATAGGCATGTCCTGGGGTTCCGGCTTAACAGGGCGAAGGCAGGGAGTGTCGGACGAGCGGCCGGACGAGGAGGAGGACGCCCCGGGCCGCTCCATGCGCCTCGGCGTCCACGAGCTCCCACATCGGCGAGAGAAGGACGGGGGAGCGGGGTACTCGAGGCGCGGCATGTTGCCGCCCTCGATGTACTCAAGGATGGCCTCCAGCGTGCGGCCGGTCATGCCCCACCGCCGGCGCCGTCCCTCAGAGTTGAGCCTACCGGAGGGCACGAGGCCGTTCGTCGCCTCGAGCTGTTCGGCGTGGCGGCGACGGAAGTAGGGCTCCCAGAGCGGGCTGTCGGGGGTGTACCGCGGGCCTTCCCTCACTGCCCGCGGCAGGGATGCACGGATACGTGCGATCTCCGCATGCTGCCCCGCCTCGGTGGGTGGTGGTGGCACCGGAACGCCCCCGGCGCTGATCCTCCACGCCCCGGGCACCCGCATGTCCGGCGGGACCAGGTAATCAGCCTCGAAAAGGAGGCGCGCCTTGTCTTCGTGAAGATGGCGGTGGCCGAAGCCGTTCGTCGCCGCGCCGTCGCCTGGGACGCGCTCGACCATTCTTTTAAACTGGAGATGGCGAGATGAGGGGAGAAGGCGAAAGGAAGGGGGAGAAATAGCGCGTCGGCTGTGTAGCGCTCTGTGCGTGTCTCCGGCACGCTGGGGTCGGCTTATATAGGTGGAGGCGCCGCGTAGTACTCGTGGCGGCCGTGTTATGCGTGGCGGGCGAGGGGACACGCGTCGCCCAGCCTTCACTGCGCCGACCGTGAGGCATCAATGGAGGCTGACCGGCGCGGCAGCGCGCGGAACTTTGTTATTGATTCGCCGCGGGAAACAAGGCGATGAGGACGACGAAGTGGCGAGAAGAGAGGCAAGTCGCTGGCAAGGAGGGCCCGTGGCTCTTTCGCGCCAAAAACAATTCGCCCGACGCCCCTGAGCGCCCCCAGCGCGCTGGGTTCGGGTTGGGTCCGCCGGCGCCAATTTCGGCCTGAGCCGGCAAAAATTGGGCCCTTGGGAGCGCGACTGGGCCATTTTTTTGGCGCCGGCGGCAGAAAAATCGCCTGGGGGGCTGATACGTCTCCAGCGTATCTATAATTTTTGATTGCTCCATGCTACTTTATCTACTGTTTTGGACTATATTGGGCTTTATTTTCCACTTTTATATTATTTTTGGGACTAACCTATTAACCGGAGGCCCAGCCCAGAATTGTTGTTTTTTGCCTTTTTCAGTATTTCGAAGAAACATAATATCAAACGGAGTCCAAACGGAATGAAACCTTCGGGATCGTGATTCTCCAACCGAACGTGACCCAGGAGACTTGGACCCTACTCCAAGAATCGCCAAAGGCGGTCACGAGGGTGGAAGGCGCGCCCCCCTACCTCGTGGGCCCCTTCGAGCTCCACCGACGTACTCCTTCCTCCTATATATACCTACGTATCCCCGAACGACCAGGAGAGGAGCCAAAAACCTAATTCCACCGCCGCTACTTTCTGTATCCATGAGATCCCATCTTGGGGCCTGTTCCGGAGCTCTGCCGGAAGGGGCATCCACCACGGAGGGCTTCTACATCAACACCATAGCCCCTCCGATGAAGTGTGAGTAGTTTACTTCAGACCTTCGGGTCCATAGCTAGTAGCTAGATGGCTTCTTCTCTCTTTTTGGATCTCAATACAATGTTCTCCCCCTCTTTCATGGAGATCTATTCGATGTAATCTTATTTTTGCGGTGTGTTTGTTGAGACCGATGAATTGTGGGTTTATGATACAATATTATCTATGGAAAATATTTGATTCTTCTCTGAATTCTTTTATGTATGATTGAGTTATCTTTGCAAGTCTCTTCGAATTATCTTATTTGGTTTGGCCAACTAGATTAGTAGTTCTTGCAATGGGAGAAGTGCTTAGCTTTGGGTTCAATCTTGCGGTGTCCTTACTAAGTGATAGAAAGAGTTGCAAGGCACGTATTGTATTGTTGCCATCGAGGATAACAAGATGGGGTTTTTATCATATTGCATGAATTTATCCCTCTACATCATGTCATCTTGCTTACGGCGTTACTCTATTTTTACTTAATACTCTAGATGCATGCTAGATAGCGGTCGATGAGTGGAGTAATAGTAGTAGATGCAGAATCGTTTCGATCTACTTGTTTTGGACGTGATGCCTATATACATGATCATTGCCTAGATATACTCATAACTATGCTCAATTTTGTCAATTGCTCAACAGTAATTTGTTCACCCACCGTAGAATACTTATGCTCTCGAGAGAAGCCACTAGTGAAACCTATGGCCCCCGGGTCTATTCTCATCATATCAATCTATATCACTTTATTTACTTGCTTTGTTTTTACTTTGCCTTTACTTTTTACTTTGCATCTATCTATCAAAAATACCAAAAATATTATCTCTATCAGATCTCACTCTCGTAAGTGACCGTGAAGGGATTGACAACCCCTAAGTGTTGGTTGCGAGTTGTGCTATCATTTTGTGTAGGTATGAGGGACTTGTGCGTGGTCTCCTACTGGATTGATACCTTGGTTCTCAAAAACTGAGGGAAATACTTACGCTACTTTACTGCATCATCCTCTCCTCTTCGGGGAAATCCAACGCAGTGCTCAAGAGTTAGCAAGAAGAATTTCTGGCGCCGTTGCCGGGGAGGCCTACGCAAAAGTCAACATACCAAGTACCCATCACAATCCCTATCTCTCGCATTACATTATTTGCCATTTGCCTCTCGTTTTCCTCTCCCCCACTTCACCCTTGCCATTTTATTTGCCCTCTCTTTCCCGTTTGCCTTTTTCCCTTTGCCTTCCTGCTTGCTCTTGTGTTAGTTTGTCTTTTTGTTGCGATGGCTCTACCTAGATTTGGCGACCTTCAGCTTAAAAGGCTAGAGGGGATCGAAAGCAATGTTAGAAAATTTATGGTTTTACAATTTGAGCACAATAATTTCTTTAGAAACGAACTTAAGGAACAAAAAAGTTTTATGAGCTTTATGAATAAAGAACTCGATGATATGTCTAAAGAATTTGATGGTATAAGGGCCCAAATTGCTCATCTTGAAAAGATGACCGCTGAAATTTCGGATATGCAAGCTACCTTAGTTAATAAGATGGCCGCTAAACCGAATCCCTATGAAAATCAAGATGAAGATCTAAAAGTTATTGATGTGTCCCCCTTTAAATCTTTGTTTTGCAATATGAATCTTGATGAATCTGAAGATTATCTTCCTTTACCTAGAAGGCGTTCTAAGAATTTGGAGTTTCTAGATCTTGATGATGAAATTAATGAAAGTGGGATTGAAATAAATAAAAACCGTGATGTTGCTAAACCCACTATTTTGGATCTCAAGGAATTTAATTATGAAAATTGCTCTTTGATTGATTGTATTTCCTTGTTGCAATCCGTGCTAGAATCTCCTCATGCTTATAGTCAAAATAAAGCCTTTACCGAACACATTGTTGATGCATTGATGCAATCTTATGAAGAAAATCTTGAGTTGAAAGTTTCTATCCCTAGAAAACTCCATGATGAGTGGGAACCTACTATCAAAATTAAAACTAAAAATTATGAGTTTCATGCTTTGTGTGATTTGGGTGCTAGTGTCTCTACTATTCCCAAAACTTTATGTGATTTGCTAGATTTCCGTGATATTGATGATTGCTCTCTAAACTTGCATCTTGCGGATTCCACTATTAAAAAGCCTATGAGAAGAATTAATGATCTTCTTATTGTTGCAAATAGGAATTATGTGCCCGTAGATTTTATCGTTCTTGATATAGATTGCAATCCTTCATGTCCTATTATTCTTGGTAGACCTTTCCTTAGAACGATTGGTGCAATTATTGATATGAAGGAAGGGAATATTAGATTCCAATTTCCCTTAAAGAAGGGTATGGAACACTTCCCTAGAAAGAAAATAAAATTACCATATGAATCTATCATGAGAGCCACTTATGGATTGCCTACCAAAGATAGCAATACCTAGATCTATCCTTGCTTTTATGCCTAGCTAGGGGCGTTAAACGATAGCGCTTGTTGGGAGGCAACCCAATTTTATTTTTAGTTTTTGCTTCTGTTTAAGAATAAATAATCCATCTACCTTCTGTTTGGATGTGGTTTTATGTTTTAATTAGTGTTTGTGCCAAGTAGAACCTATAGGATAAGCTATGATGATAGTTGATTTGATTCTGCTGAAAAACAGAAACTTTGTGCTCACGAGAAAACATTCAATAAATCACAGGAACGTGATTTTGCATTGTTTCTTTTTTCTGCTGATCAATAAACAAATTTTCCAGTACGTCCTATTTTTTTTGGAATTTTTAGAGTTCCAGAAGTTTGCGTTAGTTACAGATTTCTACAGACTGTTCTGTTTTTGACAGATTCTGTTTTGCGTGTGTTGTTTGCTTATTTTGATGAATCTATGGCTAGTAAAATAGTTTATAAACCATAGAGAAATTGGAATACAGTAGGTTTAACACCAATTCAAATAAATAATGAGTTCATTACAGTACCTTGAAGTAGTCTTTTGTTTTCTTTCTCTAACGGAGCTCACGAGATTTCTATTGAGTTTTGTGTTGTGAAGTTTTCAAGTTTTGGGTGAATTCTTTTGATGGATTATGGAACAAGGAGCGGCAAGCGCCTAAGATTGGGGATGCCCATGGCACCTCCTAGATAATCCAAGGACACCAAAAAGTCAAAGCTTGGGGATGCCCCGGAAGGCATCCCCTCTTTCGTCCACTTCCATCGGTAATTTACTTGGAGCTATATTTTTATTCACCAACATGATATGTGTTTTGCTTGGAGCGTCTTGTATTATTTGTGTCTTTGCTTGTTAGTTTACCACAATCATCCTTGCTGTACACAACTTTTCGAGAGAGCCATATATGATTTGGAATATGTTAGAATACTCTATGTGCTTCGCTTATATCTTTTGAGCTTGCTAGTTTTGCTCATAGTGCTTCACTTATATCTTTTGAGCGTGATAATTTTTGCTCTAGTGATTCAGTTATATCTTTTGGAGCACGGTGGTGGATTTGTTTTAAAGAAACTTGATCTCTCATGCTTCACTTAGATTATTTTGAGAGTCGTTAATAGCATGGTAATTTGCTTAATGTTAATATACTTGGTGTTCAAGATATGTGAAACTTTCTTTTGAGTGAATTGAATACTAAGATAAGTTTGATGCTTGATAATTGTTTTGAGATATGGAGGTGATAATATCATAGTCGTGCTAGTTGGGTGATTATGAATTTGAGAAATACTTGTGTTGAAGTTTGCAAATCCTGTAGCATGCATGTATGGTTAAAGTTATGTAACAAATTTGAAACATGAAGTGTACCTGGCTTGAGCATCCTTATGAGTGGCGGTTGGGGACGAGCGATGGTCTTTTCCTACCAATCTATCCCCCTAGGAGCATGCGCGTAGTACTGAATTTTTGATGACTTCTAAATTTTTGCAATAAGTATATGAGTTCTTTTGACTAATGTTGAGTCCATGGATTATACGCACTCTCATCTTTCTGCCAGTGCTAGCCTCTTCGGTACCGTGCATTGCCCTTTCTCACCTTGAGAGTTGGTGCAAACTTCGCCGGTGCATCCAAACCCCATGATACGATACGCTCTATCACACATAAACCTCCTTATATCTTACTCAAAATAGCCACCATACCTACCTATCATGGCATTTCCATAGCCATTCCGAGATATATTGCCATGCAACTTTCCACCGTTCCGTTTATTATGACATGCTCCATCATTGTCATATTGCTAGCATGATCATGTAGTTGACATCGTATTTGTGGCAAAAGCCACCTTTCATAATTCTTTCATACATGTCACTCATCACTACTAGAAAAAGGGCTATAGATGGGATTGACACTAATGGCGCACCAGACAAGCGGTGCGCCATTAGTATATACTAATGGCACACCACCTTCTGATACGCCATTAGAGTTGAAACTACTAATGGTGCACCTGGCCCAAGGTGCGCCATTAGTATCAATTTTTTTTTAACTAGTGTGCATGTCCAAACATACTAATGGCGCATCCAGACTCAGTGCGCCATTACTAGTTGTAACTAGTAATGGCGCACCTGTCGGAAAGTGCGCCACTAATGTTGTTTTTTAATTATATTTTTTATTCCTTTTTTTGCAAAACTACTAATGGCGCACTGTTCCACCGTGCGCCATTATTAGTTTAAACTAGTAATGGCGCACTGTGGAACAGTGCGCCATTAGTATGTTTTTTTTGCAAAACTACTAATGGCGCACCACCAGAAGGTGCGCCATTAGTAACCTGGATTACTAATGGCGCATTTAGAGTTGGTGCACCATTAGTAAGTGGGCAGCAACAAGATATTTTGGACAGCCTCTCCTACCCACACTCACTTTCTCCCCACTTCATTCTCTCCACCTCCTCCTTGTCTCGGGTGCCTCCTCTTTTTCACCTCATTTCCACCATAGATTCATTCAATTAAGTGGTTAAATTACCTTGTTTTGATAGGTAAGTAAGGGGGGAAGCTATATTTATGTTGTTCTCCCTACAACAATGTGCACATGCACTTTTTATGGCCTAGCTAGATCTATGTATGTTCGTGGTGTTGCATATGTTTGTGGTGTTGCATATGTGTTTGTGTTTGGAGGTGTACCGGTATTTGAAATGTGATAGTTGCCAATATTTTGCCGGAATGTTGATTCATTTCCGTTTCGGCGAGAATTTTGGCATTAAGCATTCTTTTTGGTCCTATTTTTAGGGAAAGTCATGCCAAATTTTTTCTTGGTTCTAAAATATCGTTTTGCTCTACCCCGCAGGCGACCATGGTCCGCACGATGACCGAAGGCATCGTGAATAGGTTTTTGAGGTCCGCGAAGGCCGAGATGCTTCAAAAGAACGAGACGGAGATAAGATGTCCGTGTCGAAGATGCAAGCTGAAGAGCCTTATTGCGGACCCCGGATTCCGGGCAGGTGCGGGACCACCTGCTCTTGCGTGGTTTCATGGATGGCTATCGGTGGCAAGGTGATGAAGATGACTACGAAGTCGTCCATGGGGGCCGGGCAAGAAATGAGGAAGGGCAGCAAGACAACCACCGCGGCTCGGGCGGGCGAGAAGACGAAGAATCCCCAGGAGATGATCACGACGGTGATGCTGTACACAGTCATCATGTAGAAGATGCAGGACATGATGATGAGGAAGATGCCGGAGCAGACGACGGGCATGATCATGAAGATGATGATGCCGGCGGAGCAGACGACGCTGGACCATCGATGGGCTGGGTGCAGGACCCTCATATTCAAGAGCTGCTTCTCAAGCAGACGGATAACGCAAGAGCTGCCGCCCGAGAGAAAGCCAAGATGGATCAACTTGAGTTAGACGCGGTTACTCCATTGTATGAAGGATGCAGGCCCGAGGATACCCGCCTGAAAGTAACGCTCATGGCTCTGGAGATGAAGGTAAAACACAAAATGACCGACGCATGCTTCGACGAGAACATGTCATTCTGGCACGAACGTCTTCCCAAGGGGAACAAGTGCCCGACCAGTTTGGAGGAGGCGAAGAAAATCGTGTGTCCTCTGGATTTACCGCACGTGAAATACCATGTGTGCATGAACAATTGCATCATTTATCGGGACGAGCACGCGGAGTCTACCATATGTCCGGTGTGCGGCGTCACTCGATACAAGAAGAGGAAGAAAGCTCCTCGAAAAGTGGTGTGGTACTTTCCGATCACTCCTCGTCTGCAGCGGTATTTCGCGGACCCTAAGGTAGCAAAGCTCCTGCGTTGGCACGCGGATAGGGAGGAGAAGAAGCGAGAAGATGACGCAAATGATCCGGAGATAGATAAAAAAGACAAGATGCTGAGTCACCCTAAGGATGCGAGCCAGTGGCAAGCGTTGAACTTCGAAGACCTAGAATTTGGGAACGATCCAAGGAACATCGTGCTGGGCGCGAGCACCGATGGAGTCAATCCGTTTGGCAGCCAGAGAAGCACACATAGCACCTGGCCTGTGTTTGTGTGGATGTACAACCTTCCCCCCTGGTTGTGCATGAAGAGGAAGTACATTCACATGAGTATGCTAATTGAAGGACCGAAACAACCAGGGAACGACATCAATCTGTATCTGGGGCTGCTGAAAGAGGAGCTTGACACGCTGTGGAAAACGCCAGCCAATACGTGGGACGCCGCAGAGAAAGAATATTTCCCTATGAGAGCCGCACTGCTCACGACGGTGCACGACTATCTCGGTTACGGATATCTCGCGGGGCAGGTAGTCCACGGATTTTCTGGATGCGTAAGGTGCATGGATGACACAACGTATCGCCAGCTAGATAGAGATCCCGGGTCTTCGAAAACCGTGTTCATGGGACATCGAAGGTGGCTTCGCGACGATGACCCGTGGAGGAAACGCAAGGATCTGTTCGATGGTGAAACCGAACCCCGAAAACGCCCGTGTACGAGGAGCGGCGAGGAAATAGACAAGCTGTTGAAAAATTGGAAAGACTGCCCACTGCCGGGAAAGAAGCAAAAGGCGCCAGAGCCGGGAAAGAAGCGAAAGGCGCCAGAGCCGCTGCTGAAGGTATGGAAAACGAGGTCTGTTTTCTGGGACTTGCCGTACTGGAAGATCCACCGTGTGCCTCACAGCCTTGATGTCATGCATATCACGAAGAACGTGTGCGAGAGTCTGCTTGGTACCCTGCTCAACATGCCAGAGAGGACCAAAGATGGGCCGAAAGCAAGGGCAGACTTGAAATCAATGGGCATCAGGCAGGAGCTTCACGCTAATGATGATGATGATGATGATGATGATGAGGCGAAGCAGGACACAGTAAGTCGTCGCAAAGGCAAAAAGGCCAAGAAGACCGGAAATGACTACCCTCCCGCGTGCTTCACTCTAAGTCAGGAGGAGATCGAGCAGTTTTTCACCTGCCTCCTAGGAGTAAAACTTCCTTACGGTTACGCGGGGAAGATAAGCAGATACCTAGACCCAGCGAAGCAGAAGTTCAGTGGGATGAAGTCTCACGACTGTCACGTGCTGATGACGCAGATACTTCCAGTTGCAATCCGTGGGATCATGGACGCGCACGTCCGTGAAACGCTATTTGGCCTATGCAACTTTTTCGACGTCATCTCTCGGAAGTCGATTGGCGTGAGGCAACTCAGAAGGCTACAGGAAGAGATCGTGGTGATACTATGCGAGCTTGAGATGTACTTCCCGCCCGCATTCTTCGACGTTATGGTGCATCTGCTGGTCCATATAGTGGAGGATATCATCCAACTCGGGCCGACGTTCCTGCACAGCATGATGCCGTTCGAAAGGATGAATGGTGTCATCAAAGGATACGTTCGCAACATGTCACGTCCAGAGGGAAGTATAGCCAGGGGCTTTCTGACCGAAGAGTGCATCTCCTACTGCACGAATTATCTAGGCATCGAGAACCCCGTTGGTCTGCCCGTCAACAGGCACCTCGGCAGGCTCGCTGGATGGGGTCACCGTGAGGGTCGCCGCGAAATGCATGTCGACTTAGAGGGTCGACTCGCCGACTTTGAAAGAGCAAACCTAGTCGCGCTACAACACATAGACGTGGTCGATCCTTGGGTGGTAGAGCACAAAACCTTTATTAAGAAGACGTACAATGACCGAGGCCAACAGAGGACGGACGGAGATATAATCAAAGAGCACAACTCATGTTTCACGCGTTGGTTCAAGCAGAAGCTTCTGTCGTACCCTTTACATGAGGATTCTTCCGCGGAAGAACAACTCATATTCGCCTTGTCACAGGGCGCCGAGCACAACCTGATGACCTATGAGGCGTACGATATCAACGGCTACACATTCTACACCGAGGCCAAGGACATGAAGAGCGATGGTTATCAGAACTCCGGGGTAACGATGGAATCCTACACCGGTAATGACAAGGACAGATACTACGGAAGGATCGAGGAGATCTGGGAGCTGAGCTACGCTGGAGAGAAGGTCCCGATGTTCCGTGTCAGATGGGCGAAGAGCGTCCTAAAAGAAGACCGGTATTTCACCACCATGGTTATACCCGAAGCCAAATCCAAGACCGCGGGCGCAAATGTCACCGCGAAAAATGAGCCATGGGTACTGGCTTCCCAAGTTGACCAACTTCATTACCGACCCGTCAAAGCCCAGTCGTGTTGTCGTGAGGAGAGGCAAAAGGAAGATCATCGGAATGGATGGAGTAGCCAATGAGCAAGACTTCGACAAGTACGGCGACCCGAGGATCGAACATGACGACGATGATGAAGTAGCAGCATACACCACAAGAAGAAGCAGGACCACCCTACCTAAAGGACGTCCATTCCACAGAAGAACTCCATTTGCGAAAAAGAAGGGCAAGAAGATTGTGAACAGATAGCTAGCTAAGATCGATTGTATTTAAATCGTAGCCTTCATTTCTCGATTGTATTTCATGGGCACTTTTTGAACTATCATGAATATTTTTAAATTTCATGGACACTCGATCTCGATCTCCCTCGATCTCGATCGCTATCCCACCTCGCCAAATCCGGCCCCCCTCGCCGCCGAGCACCCCCCCGTCCACCCGCCGCCGCCGCCGACCCCCCGCACCCTCGATTCCCCTACTCAACCGCCGCCGCCGACCCCCCGCACCCCTCCCCTACTCAACCGCCGCCGCCGACCCCCCGCACCCCCGCACCCTCCCCCGCTCCACCGGCATTACTGTTTGATGATATTTTTAAAAAATTATTACTGTCTTATAAAAAATATTAATTTTATGATTTAAACAAGTTTGAACATATTTAAACACAAATAAGTATCAAACAACATTTTAAATGCATAACAAATTCTGGAGCCTGGGAATCGAACCCATGACCTCCTGGTGTGAGAACTGGCTGCTGACCAGTCGAGCTAGTAGAGGGAACTTGATGTGGATCAGGTCAGGTGGAAGATAACCTGTTGGCTCGAGCAGAAATCAAAAAAAAATACTAATGGCGCACCAGGGTGAGGTGCGCCATTAGTATGGATGTACTTATGGCGCACCGAGGGGTGGTGCGCCATTAGTATTGTGCCTCCCCCATCCATATTTCCTCCCCGGCCCAAACCTATCCCCTCTCTCTCCCTCGCCCTCGCCCTCGATCCCCTTCCCCTCTCCTCTCCCGACGCCACTGCCCCGCCGCCTCGACGCCGCCCCGACGCCGCCTCGACGCCTCGATGCCGCCTCGACGCCGCCTCGCCGCCCCGACGCCGCCCCGACGCTGCCTCGATGCCTCGACGCCTCGACGCTGCTGCCCCGCCGCCTCGATGCCCCTATGCAGGTAGCTTTACCTGAAAAAAATGGTGAATTTAATTTCCCTAAATCAGCCGGCCTCACTTCAGGCATCGAGCAACATCAACTTCCCCAACACAGTTACCATTTTTTAACTGTACATGGTTGTTCTCTCTGAAAAACACTAGTAGGCCTTGGAAGCGGTTGTGTATAATTCAGAAGTTACATAGTTTATAGTTTCTGAATTTCTCAAATCTGGTTCTTTCTGTTTGTGTTTTGACTGTTACGTATAGTTTTAGCAGTTAGCCATTGCGATAAAGGAATATACTTTGAGAAGAACAAACACCAGTTATAAAAATTGTTTCATTGCACCGTCAATGACGGGTGAGATGGCAGCACCCATGGAGTTCATTTGGTTCAGTTTCTATAGTGCAGTTAAGAGTATTAGTGCTTACCGTTATTGAGTAAAAAAAGGAAAAGACAAGCAATGTGAAAGAATCAGATTACGTGTGGTAGAGAGAAGTTCCTTCATTTTTTCTAAGTGCACTGCAGTACTTGTTCCTTTGTGCACCATAAGTAAAACTAGCTAATTTTATGAAAATGTATCATGTCACTGTCCGTGACTCTCTCTTTTTAAGTCCACATTCTGTTGGTGGCTCGGTTAACTCCTAGGGTTTTAGCAGTTATGTATAAAAAACATAGAAAAGCCCGGCGGAATTAACTTTGGATTTTCTGCATTTAACTAAAAAACCCATAAAGAGTACAGTTCATTATTGACTAAAATGAAATGGCAGTTTATTTCGAAATTTGGAGCATTTGTTCTATGGTTTTTTAGCACAAAAAGTCTGATTATATAAGCAAAAACAATTGTTAGCTTTTAGATGTTGTGGTGGTTCACTTGGGGGTATGTGTAGCAGTTAGCAAAAACAGAGGACTAAAGTGCTCTGTTTTGGCAAACCAGTGCATGCATGCCTTTTTTCTTCTTCATTTTTTTTCACTGACGACGAATGCTGGCAACTCAACAGCAGCTAGCTAGCAGGTGTTCCTTTACAAGCATAGTAGAGCATAGTATGGATTCTAATGTTCAACTCTGACTAAACAGGTTCTGCAAACGGTCTTTTACTGCACTTGACTGAAGAAGTAGGTGTCTGCTATATCCTGCACTTGAGGTGAGTTGTGTTCTCAGGTTTACATTGCAATGGGCACTCTTCTTGTAAACACAAATTCAGATTTATATACTATATGCTGGCATGACTGTTTTTATTAGGCAGGACAGTGCAGTAGTTGATGTATCTTGGGTTGATTATAAAGTTGCTTGGGTTTAATATTACCCAGCATGATGATGTATCAATGTAGCGTTAGCATATGATCCAAGTGCTAGTACTGCTAGTAAATAGCTAATACAGTTAATGAAGAAGAAAAAAAACTGCTAGTACAGTTAATGAAGAAGAAAAAAACTGCTACTACTGCTAGTAAATAGCATCAGACTGAATGTCTTTTATATATGGCCAATACAGTCTGATGGACAATACAGTTATTGAAGAAGAAAAAAACTGCTAGTACTGCTAGTAAATAGCATCAGACTGAATGTCTTTTATATATGGTACTGCTAGTAAATAGCTTCTTCTATATACTAATTTGCATCAAAGTGTAGAACAAAGCATCAGACTGAATAACTAACAGTGGGTAATTAACCTAACTATTCATTTTTCCTTAGGTTAATATTAAAATGTCCAGTGTATATATATTTGAAAATGATTGCTGCTAGATGTTAATTTGCTGGTACTAGCTAGAATTTGGCACTGAAAAGCAAAAGCAAAAGCTAATTAACTGCTGGGTAATAGCACTGGTACTAGGTAGCTAAAATATGTGTTCTGAAACACTGAGAGCAGAAACACTTACTACATACATATGCTCAAGAAACACTTACTAACCAGAAAAGGTTTTGACTTGAAATGTTAATAGCACAGAGAGCACCACAAGTTAAACACCTCAATCTGTTAGTATTTGTCTGCATTTTCTCACATTCTTCTTGTATCTGATCCAGTATTGCTTGTAGTGGTTTGTCCAAAATGTTGAATGATACTGCTTGGAGATGCATATATTGTTTCACCTCTTCACATGCCAATGTATTTTCCATGTTGTGATGGAGGCCTTTTTTGCCTTGTCCACCCGAGAGGCCCTTGAGTTTGCTGGAATGTCGATTAACTTCCGTTCCAGCAAATTCGGGTACTCCATATGTCCTATTTTCAGCAAAGGTCATGCTGAAATTTTCCGTGAATTTTAGCATGACTTTGCTAAAAATAGGACATATGGGGTACTTGTGACTAATGCATGGGCCGGGGTACTTGTGACTAATGATGAAAGCTTAGGCTTTTAGGGTGCCTCGGCGTCGAAAAACCCTCAATGATAAAAGCTTAGCTTTTAGGATGCCTCGGTGTCGACAAACCCTAAATGATGAGACCATGATCTTGTTCCTTGACAATAACCAACTTTTTGACCAAACTTTGTTCCTATTTAGAGAGAAACATGGCCAACAACGATGAGGCCGGGGGTTCGGGCGGCAAGGCATTCTGGGAGCTGTCCCAGGAGATGGAGGAACAACCTCACTTGTATGAGGACGCCGCCTTCCCCACCGATCCTGAGACCACTGATGGTACCGCCGAGGATGACCCCACTGATGCCACCACTGATGGTGCCGCCGAGGATGCCACCACTGATGATGGCGGCGCACGCACAGATGGCAGCCAACCGAAGAGGCAACGGAAGGACCGGCGCCCGACCGTGCTCCGCACCCTCAAGGAGGAAGTTACTGAAGTGGACTCCGACGGGAATCCAACGGCGCCCGAACGAATAGTCAAGGGGTACTCGCTTCAGCTCGGGTGCATTCTCCGGAGCACCGTCTCGATCAACACCGAGAACCTGAGGCATCCTGACCGAGGGAATTTGCGCAACCTCCTCTTCACGAAGCTGCACGAACGATACAAGTTCCCCGCTGAATTTGAAAACACAAGCCTCAAAGGGAATAAAGTGAACAATGCTGCCCTCACGAAGATGAGCAAGGCCCTGTCTACTTGGAAAAGCAATGTGAAGAGAATGATCGAGAAAGGTGAGAGTTATGAGAAGATCAAGGAGAAAAATCCTTCGATCACCGAAGATGACTACAACGACTTCAAGATCAATTGCTCGAGCACCGCAAACTCCCAATCAAGTCAGTGGGGGAAAGAAATGCGGGAGCTGAACTTAGGGGAACACACACTCGGTCCCGGCGGTTACAGAGTGGCGGAGCCTATATGGGACAAGGAGGAGGCGGACCGTGCCGAGCAAGGCCTACCGCCCCTCTTCGATAAATACGGTGACAAGCAGACCAGGAACTTTGTCAGGGCCCGGTACAAGAAGGACCCGAAAACAAAGGAGCTTACCACGGATCCGAAGACCAGGGCGCTTGAGCTTGTTCTGGTAAGGAATACACCCCCGCGTAATTAGCTCCATATGGTTGCATTCTAATTAATGAAGCCAAATTTCTAAATGGTTCACATTCCTTCCGCAGGCGACTGAAAGCAGTAGCGCGGGGTCGACTAAGAGCAACCCTTGGGACACCACTCTAAATAGGGCGTTGAATGTAATGAAGAACAAGGATAAGCTCAGTAAGCCGACGTCAGCTGGTCGTGTGGCCGGCAAAGGCTTGTCGACAAAATGGTCGTCATACTATAACAATGGTGGGCGAAAGGAGAAAAAGACCAGCTCGGAAAGCCAGGCGCGCGAGGTTCAAGAACTCAAGGCACAGGTGGCGCGGATTCCGGAGATTGTCCAAGAGCAAGTGCAACAACAACTCGGAGCGACGATCACCGCCATTGTGCCTACCTTGATCGAGGGGTTGAGTGCGTGGATTGCGGGCGGCCAACAGGGGCCGCCCCCGATTCCTAGCTTCACGGCCAGCAACTCGCAGAATGCGATGGCGGGGCCATTGGTGTCTCCGGCGGAGGCGGCATTGGTGTCTCCGACGCCGGCACGGGAGCTTAATGCACCCGGGTGTACGCCGGCCGGCACCTCTGCAGCAAGCGGCCCCTCCGTCAACTGCACGCCCGCCGTTGGCGGTGCCTCGACATTAGCCGAGCTCGACGCCATCATCACGGTAACTAATTAAGCCTCTCTCGGCCGAGGACTTCATCTCCTTGCCTTTGACTGGGCATCCCTGACGCCCTACATGTTTTCGCAGGGCGCCGCCGACGTTCCGTGCACTCTCCTGCACTTCGTGAACAACGAGTTGGTCGATGTCGCCAAGGGCAAAATCGTTCAACCGGGCAACCCCTTGTTCCACGGTACCCAGATGCCACCCAACTTGTTTAGGGTTCAACTGGTTCGGGTGCTGCCAGGCTGCGACGAGTTGTTACCTCCGATTCGACCCGTCGGGGCCGACGATGATGACGTGATGACCCTCAGCGCCTGCCTGAGCTGGCCCCTGCTTTGGCCGAAGAGCCAGATTCGTTTGGGGGCGGGGGACACCACCCCAAAGACAACACCGCCAGTCGTGCCGGCGCCAAGTCGGCCCCATGGCAAGACCGCCGCAACGGTGCCGGACATCCCTATGCCACTGGATCCAAACATGCATATGGCACAGGATCAGAACGACGACGACGACGATACATTTGGCAACGTCGATCAGTACTTTGCCGATCATGGGTACGATGGCGACTTCATGGGGCCTCCTTCTCAAGAACCCAACCCAACAAAAGACGTGCGCGATCTAGCTGGTACCGCGGAGAAGCCAAGTTGCAACAGGCGTCGTCTGCCGTTCAGCTCTCAGGAGACGCCTCCAGCTGCCGACTTCACCGAGCCTCAGATAGGCGAGGTGCGAAATATTATCAGCCCCAACACACTCAAGAAGGCGGTCTGTGAGCAGAACTCGGTCCCATTACAGGAGAAGAAGAAGGCACGCAAAAGAAAGACTAACAAGGGTGCGAGCCAGCCGGCACCGAGTACGATCCGTGCTCAGGACGGGCCACCTTCACCTAAGGATATCTCGAGGAGGGTGCATGTGGCGGGTAGGGCGATGCTACCGACAAATATGCTCAATGCTGCAACCGGTGCTATGCGGAGTCTGCATGACAGTGTTCTTTCTTTGGAGAAGCGGCGTCTCAGAGAGAAGGATGTGGCATACCCGGTTTTCGCGGCCAAGGTGCCAGAGGGCAAGGGCTTTGTGGATAACTCCATCGGGCGTACGATCGTCCTGCGGTTTGATGACATCCACGCTATGTTGAACCTTCATCCGCTGCACTACACCTTCGTTCGGCTATTTTCGCTGAGTATGGAGATGCGGATCATTCGCGACAAGACCCCGGACATCGTGATAGTCGACCCCTTCTACATGCGTGCCAAGATCTTGGGCAGCGCTGGGGACCGGCAAGTCGCGAGTTCTTACCTCGAAGGCGTCATTCTGGCAAACCAAGATAAGGATAACTTCCTCGTGCCTTACTTTCCCGAGTAAGTCCTCCCCTCAACCGGCCCGTAACATATGAATTCTTAGATTTCGATCGTTTTTCTTTTAACATTCCGTGTTTTCTGCAGTGACACACATTGCACGCTCATCCTCCTAAGCCCCAAATATTCCATGGCCACGTATTTCGACCCGGACCGTCAGTCGAACGTAGACTACACAAATGTCAAGAAGGTTCTTGATGATGTTCTCCCCGGCTACGCCAAATCTGGAGGCACCTTCACCAGGCCTATTCGTAAGTACGGCAAGCACGTGTTCTCCCACAATACGACGTTCTGCTGCGTCAAGCAGCCGCCTGGCGGTCAGAAGGGTGCCTACTACGCCATCCATCACATGCGGGCGATCGTACGGGACCATCATCAACTTCTGCTACCGAGTAAACTCAAAGATTGGGCCGCGAGCGTGTCGGCAATCCAGGACGCGGACATCAGACAAGAATTCTTTCGCATCCAGTCGGAGTTTGCGGAAATCATCCATCAAGATGTCCTTCGTACCTCGGGGCAGTTCTACCTCAGAAATCAACCGTCCAACAGTGACATCGACACAATGCTACAAATGCAGGCTGACAACGCCCGTTATTTCATGACTCCCACGATAGACGGCGGCTTCATCCACGCTCCGGTCCCTTGAGTCGAGTCGAAAGCAGTGATGCTGTGTCTAGTTCTGAAACATCGATTGGCTCATGTTGTAATTAAACTTTAATGAACTTGTAGTATGTCTCTTTGGTTTCGAGAGTCGTTCAACTTAGATGTAATCGATGCTATTAATGTCTTGCTTTTCTCTTCCGATCGTTCTGTTGCATACTTATATATTGCTTATGTATTGTCTGTGAATTGGTACTAACGTTTCGTTTGGCTAGTGCATAGCGATGCCGTCGTATGTCGTGTACAAGGGTAAGGTTCCCGGAGTCTACGACGACTGGGAGGAGTGTCGGAGACAGGTTCACCGATTCAGCGGTAACAGTTACAAAGGGTACACCACTAGGGCCGAGGCCGAATCTAGATACGCCCGCTATCTAGCGGGAGAGGGGAGGGAGCGTTGGAGGAACCGGATGAAGACGAGTTTCATCGTGATGATGCTCATCGTGATGACCGCAGCTCTCTTCTATGTGATGGTAGTTTAGATGATCGATATCGACTTGTAATGTGAAGACAAACTCGCTACTCGCGGTCTCGAGACTTGTAATATAATGTTCTATCTTTGTTCGGTCTTTTCAATTCGGAGACTAATATGATGAATTGTATTCGGAGACTAATATGATGAATTGTATTCAGAGACTAATCTTCTATTGTATTCGATGAATCTGTTGTTGATGTGTGCTGTCTATATTTTGTCCAATTATACATTTTGTAACCTGTGCAAAAAACAGAAAATAAAAAATAAAAAAACCTAATATTCATACTAATGGCGCATCACATCACAGTGCGCCATTAGTATGCCAAAGGATACTAATGGCGCATCATTAAACAGTGCGCCATTAGTATGCCGAAGTTACTAATGGCGCATCTTGTTGTTGTGCGCCATTAGTATGCCAAAGCACCTGGGTATACATGGCCCCCTCGGAGGCATACTAATGGCGCACTGTTGTATATACTAATGGCGCATCTGAGGTCCGCCATTAGTATACCAGATACTAATGGCGCACCAGTGGTGCGCCATTAGTAAAATATACTAATGGCGTGGCACTAATGGCGCACCACTAATGCGCCATTAATGGCCAAATTAGGTGCGCCATTAGTAGGCCTTTTCCTAGTAGTGCATGTTTCATTGCATATCCTGGTACACCGCCGGAGGCATTCATATAGAGTCATATTTTGTTCTAAGTATCAAGTTGTAATTGTTGAGTTGTAAGAAAAATAAAAGTGTGGTGATCATCATTATTAGAGCATTGTCCCAAGTGAGGAAAGGATGATGGAGTCTATGATTCCCCCACAAGTCGGGATGAGACTCCGGACGAAAAAAAGAGGCCATAAAAAAGAGAAAAGGCCCAAATAAAAAAATGAGAGAAAAAGAGAGAAGGGACAATGCTACTATCCTTTTACCACACTTGTGCTTCAAAGTAGCACCATGATCTTCATGATAGAGAGTCTCTCATTTCGTCACTTCCATATACTAGTGGGAATTTTTCTTATAGAAATTGGCTTGTATATTCCAATGATGGGCTTCCTCAAAATGCCCTAGGTCTTAGTGAGCAAGTGAGTTGGATGCACACCCACTTAGTTTCTTTTGTTGAGCTTTCATATACTTATATCTCTAGTGCATCCGTTGCATGGCAATCCCTACTCACTCATATTGATATCTATTTATGGGCATCTCCATAGCCCGTTCATACGCCTAGTTGATGTGAGACTATCTTCCCTCCTTTTGTCTTCTCCATACAATACCCATCATCATATTCTATTCCACCCATATCGCTATATCCATGGCTCACGCTCATGTATTGCGTGAAGGTTGAAAAAGTTTGAGATTATTTAAGTATGAAACAATTGCTTGGCTTGTCATCGGGGGTATAGAAGTTGGGAACATCTTTGTGTGACAAAAATGAAGCATAGCCTAACTATATGATTTTGTAGGGATGAACTTTCTTTTGCCATGATATTTTGAGAAGACATGATTGCTTTGATTAGTATGCTAGAAGTATTATTATTTTTATGTCAATATGAACTTTTGTCTTGAATCTTTCGGATCTGAATATTCATATCACAATTAAGAAGATTTACATTGAAATTATGCCAAAGTATCACTCCGCATCAAAAATTCTTTTTTATCATTTACCTACTCGAGGACGAGCAGAAATTAAGCTTGGGGATGCTTGATGCGTCTCCAACGTATCTATAATTTTTGATTGCTCCATGCTACTTTATCTACTGTTCTGGACTATATTAGGCTTTATTTTCCACTTTTATATTATTTTGGGACTAACCTATTAACCAGAGGCCCAGCCCAGAATTGCTGTTTTTTTGCCTTTTTCAGTATTTCGAAGAAACAGAATATCAAACAGAGTCCAAACAGAATGAAACCTTCGGCATCGTGATTTTCCAACCGAACGTGACCCAGGAGACTTGGACCCTACTCCAAGAAGCACCAGAGGCGGTCACGAGGGTGGAGGGCGCGCCCCCTCGGGGCACGCCCCCTACCTTGTGGGCCCCTCGGAGCTCCACCGACGTACTCCTTCCTCCTATATATACCTATGTATCCCCGAACGATCAGGAGATGAGCCAAAAACCTAATTCCACCGCCGCAACTTTCTGTATCCACGAGATCCCATCTTGGGGCCTGTTCCGGAGCTCCGCCGGAGGGGGCATCCACCACGGAGGGCTTCTACATCAACACCATAGCCCCTCCGATAAAGTGTGAGTAGTTTACTTCAGACCTTCGGTCCATAGCTAGTAGCTAGATGGCTTCTTCTCTCTTTTTGGATCTCAATACAATGTTCTCCCCCTCTCTCGTGGAGATCTATTCGATGTAATCTTATTTTTGCGATGTGTTTGTTGAGACCGATGAATTGTGGGTTTATGATACAGTATTATCTATGGAAAATATTTGATTCTTCTCTGAATTCTTTTATGTATGATTGAGTTATCTTTGCAAGTCTCTTTGAATTATCTTATTTGGTTTGGCCAACTAGATTGGTAGTTCTTGCAATGGGAGAAGTGCTTAGCTTTGGGTTCAATCTTGCGGTGTCCTTACTCAGTGACAGAAAGAGTTGCAAGGCATGTATTGTATTGTTGCCATCGAGGATAACAAGATGGGGTTTTTATCATATTGCATGAATTTATCCCTCTACATCATGTCATCTTGCTTACGGCGTTACTCTGTTTTTACTTAATACTCTAGATGCCTGCTGGATAGCGGTCGATGAGTGGAGTAATAGTAGTAGATGCAGAATTGTTTCGATCTACTTGTTTTGGACGTGATGCCTATATACATGATCATTGCCTAGATATACTCATAACTATGTTCAATTCTGTCAATTGCTCAACAGTAATTTGTTCACCCACCGTAGAATACTTATGCTCTCGAGAGAAGCCACTAGTGAAACCTATGGCCCCCGGGTCTATTCTCATCATATCAATCTATATCACTTTATTTACTTGCTTTGTTTTTACTTTGCCTTTACTTTTTACTTTGCATCTATCTATCAAAAATATCAAAAATATTATCTCTATCAGATCTCACTCTCGTAAGTGAACGTGAAGGGATTGACAACCCCTAAGCATTGGTTGCGAGTTGCTATCGTTTTGTGTAGGTACGAGGGACTTGTGCGTTGTCTCCTACTGTATTGATACCTTGGTTCTCAAAAACTAAGGGAAATACTTACGCTACTTTACTACATCATCCTCTCCTCTTCGGGAAAATCCAACGCAGTGCTCAAGAGGTAGCAGGGGCCTTGTTGGGGGCACGGCTGGAGATGGTCTAAAGGGTGGGTCTTTAGTACCGGGTGGAGCCACGAACCAGTACTAAACGGGTTCGCTCCCCGCCTCTTTGCTTGGCCAAATTTAACCTTTAGTACCAGTTCCTGTCTTCGACCGGTACTAAAGGCCTCCCCTATATAACCAGCACTTACAAAAAATTTCAGTTATCTCATCTTCATCTTCGTCCCGTCCCCGCGCCGCCCCCGTCGTCGTCGTCGCCGCCCCCGTCGTCGTTGCCGCCGCCCCCGTCGCCGTCGCCGCCGCCCCCGTCGCCGTCGTTGCAGCCCCCGTCCGTGCGCCGCCCCCGTCTGTGCGCCGCCCCGTCAACGTCGCCGCCACCCCCGTCATCGTACATCGTCGCCGCCCCCTGCCCGCCGCCCCCGTCGCCGTCGTCGCCCCCCCCCTGTCGTCATCGTTGCCGCCCCCCTCCCCCTCCTCCGCCCCCCGCTGTAAGATCGATCGCGTGCCCCGGCCGCCCCCCTGCCGCTCGCCGGCGGCCTCCTGTGCACATATATGCACACACGCACACACACAAACACACACACACACACACAAATGTTTAATGTCAAAATGTTAGATTATATAAAAATTAGATAATGTTAGATGAGTTAGTTTTTTATACTTTTAGTTATAGATGAATTTATATTAATGTTATATGAATTAATATATACTAAATTTAGGTATATGAGATTTGATCATCTAATTAAAATTTTAGTATATAGAACTAGCTACTTTATTTTTAGTAAGAAAATTAATAGAACTAGTTTAGTTGAATTAGTTGAACTAGTTAGTTGAATTAGTTGAATTAGGAGCTATACTTTATTTAGGTATATTTTTAGTAAGTGGTTAGTTCAATTAATTAGTTGAACTAGCTAGTTCAATTAATAGAACTAGTTTAATTAGTTGAATTAATAGAACTAATAAGTGTTCAATGTTTCACCTATGAACATAGGAAATGTCGTCTGACGACGAAAATGATTTCATTATGTGCGAAGACCAAGGCGGCATGTGCAACAAAAATTTCCTAGTTGATGATAGGCGCTTCAGCGTCAAGCTGGATGAGACCTTCGAAGTGGATACAGTAAGTCACAACGACAAGTCTTTTTTGATAATTAAGCATGACTTATATATGCTTCATTTGCTTCAACTTAATTTAAATTTTCACTATTCTACTAGCGTATCCCCTGCCATGCAAGAATTTTTGTCTTGGATAAGATAGGTTTCAGCTCTAACAAAACTATGGAGGTAAAGAGAGTTTACTTGAAGACCAAGCATGGTTATACCTTCAACGTCAAATTATACAAGCAAGACACCTATCCATTTTGATTGCAAAACTTGGCACACACTATGCAAGGCTTATGCATTTGAGCCTGATATGTTTATCACCTTTGATATTCGTCCCGAAGATGATATTGAAGGTAATCGAGACATTTTGGTCGATGTGCAGACGCCTCCAGTTCTACCATTATGTGAGTTTCTCAACCATATTTATTTTCGATATTATTTTTTCAAAAATAGTTGACAACTAATTTCTATTGACAGCTTATTTCCATTCAAGCAAACATGTCCAACTCTTGGTAGACAGGACCGTCCATTGTCCCAGGGCTGAACTAAACTGCAAGGAGATAAGTCTTTATGTTTCATGGCTTGAGGATCTTGATGCTGTCAAGAAAAATTATTTTCCTGGACTTGCAAATCTTAGTACTCAAAACGTGCAACCAATAGTGTTCGTATTGAACTACGGTCACATGTATTTACGAAAGATGGTAAGATTTTTACTATTTGTCCTCAATGCATCTTTTCCATACATTATTTTTTTAAGCTAAACTTCATGTTGCTAAGTATGATACTATACGATGTTCTCCTCAACAGGGACTCCCGATGATAGTTGTGCCTTAGTGGATCTCGACTAACGGTCGTATGTCAATTGTTAGCTTACGTCCAAGACATCCTACATTGCACACGAGTGCATTCAGGATTTCTAGAACCGAGGAATGCTTAATAGTGAAAGACTGGAGCAAAATTGTGAATGATCGCAGGGAAGTACTAGGATTCAACAATCAGAAGCGCAACCCACGATTAGGAGACATGTTCATCTGCATGCTCCAATATGATGAATCAGGAGACCTACACATGTTCTATGCCATTTTACCTGAGAGAGAGCAGCAGGAGTGATTAGCATGCTCTTAGTACTTGTCCTCTCATGTCCGTGTTCTTCGTCCTGAACTTAATCTCAAAGAGTGATCATGTTGAACTTGATGATATCTTTCCTTCTGGTACAAAGTGAATGTTTCTTCTTTAAGCTGGTATTGGTGGTGATTAGATAGCGGTAATGACTATGATGATTAAATAGCGGTAATGACGACTATAATGATTCTTAGCTAGCTAGTATATATACCGTTAACTTGTTGGTGATGATATATATGATGCAATAGTTTTTATATTAATATGATGATGATGAGTTATTAAATCATTTATGAAAGAAACCACAGATTAGTTTCAACTGGATGGATCCTAGCTAGCTAAGTGATCAAGTATATCCCATATCCATATTAATTACTTGCTCACCTAATATAAGTGATCAAGTAATATATATGGATATGGCATATATACTTTGATCACTTAGCTAGGATCCATGTATGCATCCAGTTGAAACTAATCTGCGGTACTTTCACCTAATGATTTAACAACTCATTATAATGTAAAAACAATCTCCAAATTAAATTGAAAACACAAAATTAAAGAAAAAAATAAAAAATAAAACCAAACCCCCCCCCCCCCCGAACATTTAGTACCGGTTGGTGTTACCAACCGGTACTATAGGTCTCCCCGCACCCGGCCCTGGCTCGTGCCACGTAGGTGCACTTTAATGGCGGTTCGTGCTGAACTGGTACTAAAGGGGGGACCTTCAGTCCCCACCCTTTAGTGCCGATTACAGAACCGGCACTAAAAGCCCTTACAAACCGGTGCTATAGCCCGGTTCTGCACTAGCGCTCAATCCATAGTGCATGCACACACCAAGACCCCCAGCTGGATCCATCTACTCCGCGGGAAAGGTTCAAGGTTCAACTCATCCGTTCTTTTTCATGGAGAAAATGAGGGTGTGGTTTGTAGAATAATGGGAGAAGAATTAGTGGTGATGCATGCAATGCGACAACATCAGTCCATGCAAGGACAAAGCTGGAGTTGAGACTGATAGCTATGTGTCTGGCATAAGTAGATTTTTTTAGAAGGGAAAGGGGGTGAGGGGCAAAAGTCCTATTCTACTCCTGAGCTTAAATACTCCCTCCTGAACAGTAAAACTAAAAAAATAGTAAAAAAAAAATCAAAAGTTATGATTTTTTATTATGGTAAACTTTGAAAAATGTTTTGTATGCTTACAAAATTTCAGCATGAAAAGACATTCGTGGAAGGCATGACCAAAAAAAAACAGCACTCCAAAATGTTTTCAAAACAAGCATTTTTGAAATATTGATTTTTTCTGCCATGACTTCCACAAATTTTGTTTTGTGCTGAAATTTTGTAAGTATATAAAACATTTGTGAAAGTTTGCCACAAAAATGATTCAGAATTTTTTAATGTTTTTACTTTTTATTTACTTTCACTGTTCACGAGGGAGCATTTGAGCTCAGGTGTAGATACTCCATGTCCGGTGGGGGCGCCTTTACATTGTGCAATTAAACAAGAGATTAATGTTTTACAAACATGGAGAGAGAGAGAGAGAGAGAGAGAGAGAGAGAGAGAGAGATGATTATTGGACATCTCAATGTAAAACAAGTATTGAAATCCTACAATCGGAAGAGGTTCTACATGGTCCCATAATATCAATGGTGCATAGTCTTATGCCCCACAAAAAAAAGGCACACAATCTATGAATACCAGAGGTGATACCCTCCGCGTTGTTGACGGGATTGGTTCAAATTATTTTATTGAACTTTGTTTATGTGAAACAATAGAATTTGGACTAACAAAATATGAATTGAAACTAACTTATAGTATCATATTTGCTTATTCTGAAGGTGTATAATATTTATTAAATATGAGTAGTATGCATGGTACATTTTAATGTGGGTCTTTTCTCATGCATGCATGGTGGCATGGTGTGCCATTTTTGTATGTTAAAAGAATTGGAGATAGCGGGGATCAATTATTTAGGTCATCCATGGTGGCATGATGAGGCGGCATAGTTGCATGTTGAGAGAATTAGAGTTAGTGGGAATCAACTATTTAGGTATATAGGATTAGTTCATTGAGTATGAAAATACATGACTCCATGATGTTAATTCATTTTCCTTCTAAAATACTTACCGAAAAAGGGTTTCCCCCCGCTTTGTATTTCAAAGCAACCAACACGGAGTACAGATAACGCTGTGGCGAGCAGCACAACACACCAAGAAAAAAAGAAGAAGAAACAAATGCCAACCACGGCAGCTCGGCAAAGCACAGATGACCCGCCACCGCGGCGCCCACCAGACAAATTACCATAGACCGAGGCTCCGATCCGCCGCGTACCAAGCAACACCTCCAAGAAGGAATGTGACGCTGACGATGCTGCTGCCGGGACGAGTCCTCAGGTTTCTTCGGGCACACGGAGGGAGGTGGGGGTTGATACCACCGACACCCATCAGGAAAGAATGGTGGCACCCGCAGGTGTCACCGCGTCGGGGCCGAAACCGGCAGGGATTTCTCCCGCATTCCAACCCCCAACCGCCCAACCGGACGGAACCAACCCGCCAAACCGTCGCCATCACCATGCGCCAACGCAGTAGCGCCGCCACCCATGCCGGCTCACTACGAACACCACCATGAGGCCAAGAGGACCGGAGTAAGGATGGCAATGGGTCGGGTTTGGATCGGGTTGAACAATATGAAATCCATATCCATATCCATGAAGACAGTCTTTGCCCGCGCATGAAAAAATCCGTGGGTGAAAAAATGTGTCCATGTCCAAATCCGATGGATATCCATACCCACTGGATATCCATTGGGTCCTCTCGAGACATATAAATAAGACATAACACAATATTAACATAAACTCTTCCATTCTTCACCTCGTGGCAGGCTATGCTTCACTTATGATAAATCAACATCCACTAACAACCTAAAATCATTTAGTATTTTTCTAACAGATGAGAATGACGAGTCATTTAAGGAGATAAAAATAAGGGAAGGGGCATTGGAGTATGTTACGGAGGGGATTGAATGTCAACTCATAAAAGTTACGATGGGGATTGTGTAATTTCTTATGCATGTTTTAGATAAAAAAGAGTGTAAAATTGTCGTGGGACATGTGACCGTGGGGTAGGGATAGCACATTTTCCCCCCATTAAGTCATACTATCGGGTCAGGTTTGGGTATATCCATGGGTACAATATTATATCCATGCCCTACCCATGAACAATCGGGTCGGGTTTGGGCGCCGCCCATGGACACAAAAGCACATCCAAACCCTATCCATTCGGGTCGGATATCCATGGATATCCATGTCCATGGATAAAATTGCCATCCTTAGACCGGAGAGAAGCTCACCACGACGGGAGCAGCAGCATCGACGCCGAGCGGGAGGGAACCACCTCCACCGCCGTCATGCGGGAGGCCCGTGCCTCCGGCACCGTCGCGGTAGCCGTCCGGACGCGGCAGCGGGGCATGCCGGGCCACCCCCGCCCCAGCCAGGCCCGAAGCGGGCCCATTAAGCCCCGCCGGCCGCGATGCAGCAGGCAGGCGTCGTCGCTGCCGGCACCCAGCCACTCGTCGCATCTCCCCCGCCTCCCAGAAGCTACACCGGAGCCATCCCCGCCACCGGCCCGTCCAGGTCCAGGGGGGCCTGAAGGGCCCAGATCTGGGCCGAGCGGACGATGCCAGATCCTGCCGCCGCGCTGCCCCGCCGCCCAATAGCTCGCCTGCATGCGTCACGGAGCCCCGCCGCCATGCCAGACCGCCGCCGCCTAGATGCACCCCCGGCGCAGCTCCGCCCGCGCCGGAGAGCGACCGGGAGGGGAAGGGCCAGGAGGCCGCCGCCACCAGCAGCCCCGGGGCCAAGTCAGCCGCGGGGCGCTGGCGACGGCGGCGAGAAGGAAGGAGGGAGGGGGAGCCTGGAGGGAGGAGGCCCGATGCACGGCCGGTCGCCCGCAGGGGGGGGGGGGACGCGGTCGCGAGAGAGAAGGGTGAGTCTAAAATACTTTATTGGTCCCTCACCCAGATAATGCACATGGTCACGTTTGCGATTTAGGAGTATATTCACGTTTTCACCCTTAATTATCATGTTATGCGTTTATTTTACTCCATTAAGAAATGTAAAAAGATTTAGCCTTTTAGGTTTTCCATTGTGACATAGTCCTCCATTCAAAATTAACTGACTCTCATTTCTTCTAAGTTAAACTTGTTTAAGTTTGACCAAGTCTTATAGAAAACAAATATGGTGAAAACTACAACATCAAGTATACCTAGTACGAAAGTTTACTTTATAAAGAGTCCGACCTAATTTACTTTTCCTGATGTTTGAATATTGTTATGTAAACTTGATCCAACTTACACAAGTTTGACTATGAAGAAAAAGCAGAACTTCAGTTAATTTGAAACGGAAAGAGTATTTTACCTATCTTATAATGTTCTAATTTAGACCAATTTATTAGGATCACACGACACTTAAATGGAGGAACAACTAGGACACATATTCATTGGAGTGTCTAGAATTATGTCAAATTCACTCATATTTAATCAAAGTCGATCAAAATACTACGATGTTGTGTCAAGTTCGCTAGCCACAGTACGCAGCTCAAGTGTAATGTCTGAAATACACTTCCAATGTATTCGACTCTGATTTTGTCACTCAATCAGCCACCCCGCTATCCTGACATCTGGGACAAATTTGTTTGTATAGGAAAAATAAGCAGAGTAAAAACCGACATGATGTCACAAAAAAGAGGTTTTTTGGCCAGAATTTTTTAACGAAATAAAAATTATCATAAATTGAAAACACAAAGGTAAGGGAAATGTGCCGATGGAAAACAAACTAGCTAGATTGGTCTCACGTACATCTTTACACTTGCCAACGGAAACTCTGGACTCTGAAGCTCTCCGACTCTGACAGTTGCTTTAAGTCAGCCTGTCAGTCAGTGATCTCGAGGACCTAGTGAAAAGGTTTTCAAGATTTTGGATTGCTTTTAATCAATCACTCGTGTTTTCTTCGACAGTGAGTAAGCCCCATCGGCACCTCCTTCACGAGTCCTAACACATGATTATGACCAAATACATTGTTAAGTATCCATCTCATGAAATACACATTGTTAAAATGTTAACCGCAGGTCTTGATCGCTGCTCTAACTGCATGGCACTTTCAGTAACATCGATTTCTTCGTGCCGTTGTCTTAAATCTAGCTAGCGGCATGAATTTCCCATCGATCTCTTCGTGCCTGAGTCGCTCAATCTGCTCTGCTGTGCTCCACACCCTGTTTATGTATTTCGGTACTTTCTTATCGCCATTGGGAGCATTCAGTGAGCTTCCACCCAAAATCCAGGTGGAGTAATTCGTGCCGTTGCTTACCGTAGCAGGCATAACTGGCGGCGTGCGTCGATCAAGAGAGAAGCTAGTGGCTAACCCAAACCCAAACCCAAACCTAACCCAATCCAAATGCATACGTACGTGCGTGCGTCAGTGGCGACCCGGATAAAAGAAATACGTAAACGATAACGGTTCGTCCTCGTTTAGACGTGGACGCAGCTTCACCTTGGCAAGCAAGGATTATCGACGAAAAGGCCATGACAGCACGATGCATCCAATATGGTGCATGCACGCACTAATTAACATCTTTGTATCAATCTGCTTTTGCTGGAAAAGTTTCAACCTTCAACTCTGCCGTCCCTTTTGATGCGGAAATCGAGGTGGGGCTTGTAGAATAAGGGGAGGAGAATTAATGGTGATGCATCAAGCAAAGCCACAAAAGAGTTTATGTACAAGTTTTGCTAGACAAGTGCGGCTAGCAACACCGCGTTGCTCAACTGTGACGTTGAATACACAATTTCCCAATGCATAGACTCCTTCTACGGTTCTACCCAATCCGCTGCCCCGTTGTCCTGACATGTGGGTCTGGTTTCTCCGTACAGAAAAAATATAATAAACATACTAAAAACCATCATCGATATTTCTGGCAAAAAGCAATTTAACAGAATAAAATTAGTCACAACGTGAAAACTAAATGAAGCGTCTCCTCCGATACTTTTTTCGACAAGAGGGGCCACATGGCCCCATTTCATTACAAAAATGAAGTTTTTTGCAGGGAAAGAGCAGCAACGGCTTACATCTTGGAACATACCATATCAGTGATGTCAAAAAACACTAAACAATACCTATCCTTTCTTTTTGCGAGAGAAACTTTTAATGTATTCATCGTCTGTCATGGCAGTGCATAGAACATCAGAAGTAATAAAAGTTACAACAAGGTCCATTGACCACCTAGCGACGTCTACAAGCACTGGAGTGAACCAAAAGCACACCACCGCCACCAAAGGACCAACGTACCAGAACAACATCCGCCGCCGATGAAGAGAAGTATAAATCGAAAAAAATAATCAAACATGTAGACACACAACCAAAGACAAAAGAAGATTGAATCCAAACATGTTCACCAATGAACATCACCGATCATTACTTGCATATCCTACAGAGAAAACTGACCTATCTCAAACCGAACCAACACCAGCGGAATGGGAGTCCAAAACACTCACAAGCCTCTTCAGTACTACTCCCTCCGTTTCAAAATAAATGTCTTGAGCTTACTATAAATTTATACTAGAGCTAGTATAAAATTTGAGACACTTATTTCGGGACGAAGGGAATATTAAAGTTAACAAAATTGTTAACTTCCGAACGTTCGGCATTTGTCCTTAGATCCGAACGATTTGTCGGGGCATCGCTGCCCATTGCGCGCGTGCACTCGCTCGTGCAAAAAATATTGTTGTGAGATGGATTCGAACATCGCACCTCTCAAGTGAGAACTCAAAGAGCAAACCACCTAACTTACAATCTGTTTCTTGGAGGAATGAAAGCAGATAGTTTATTTAACCTGTTAACTCTGCTACGTTTGCACGCAAACAAGTTAATTACTTTCTGTTTTTTCCACACTTGAGTAGATTTTTGACCCATCAGACGTAGTGAATCGGCGAACCAGCAACCTAGCTCGTCCATTCACCCCTTTGGTGTTTAAAAGTTATTTTGGCAGACGATTTGATTTTTTGGAACGCTATTGAATGTCTTGCTCAATACCTGTGCTAACTCGTATGTAAATTGCATGGTAATATACGCACAACAAGCGTGGTAGCTGTTTGATCCAAGAAAAAAAGTTGTTTAAAAAACATCCTCTGATAGCTCATGTATAAATATCATGATAATATATACATAACAGAGCTGGGGTAACCTACTTAGCCTAGGCGTGGTAACTTTTTTGACCTGAGAAAACGAATTGTTGAAAAACACCCCAATACTCATGTGTAAATAGTAGGGTGATGACTTTTTTATTTTGAGAATTTGTAACTTCCGAGCGTTCGTATTTTTCTAGTAGATCCGAACGATCGTTCGATCGCACAACCCCGTACGCCAGTCCAGCCCACGCCCAGATTGAAATTTATTTTTCACGTGTTGATAAAAGAAAAAGTAATCATCCAAAGTGGGACTCAAACACTGGGAGTTGAACCCACGACCCCTACGATGTATCAGCAATGTACTAATCAACTCACCCTGCCTTGATTGTTGTCCAATAAGTAGGAAATGTGACATTTAAACTTTTTTTTCACTTTCATATGAGTCAAAAAAACATTTTTCCTCTTGTGTTTTTTTGGATTTCTCAAGTTGTCTTGTAGTCTCCCATATACCAACGGGTTGAATATCTTGCCCATGTAGCCTTGTTTTAAATATCATGGCAACTTCACATGAGGGATTTTTGGGTTGAAACATAACCCGGTAACTTCTGTGCAAATGACATGGTAATTTCTGCACCGGGACCCGATAACTTACGTCTAAATGTCATGGTAACTTCGACCGGGGGTAAAAAATTCATTGAAACATCTCCTCGGTAATTTATGTGTAAACAACATGGTAATCTCTGCATGGCATGATAACTTAGGCACAAACACCACGACAACTTTGGCCTGAAGGAAAAAAGTTATCAAAAATGTACCCCGGTAAGTTTTGTATAAAAATCATGGTAATAACGCATCATACATCATAACTTAGGTACAAACACCATGATAACTTGGACCCCAAGAAAAAAATTGTTGAAAAATATAACCTCAATAACGTTTGCGTGAATATCATGGTAATAGAAGCACCTTATACGTGATACTTAGGTGAACCGTGGGGGGGTGGGGGGGGGGGGGGGGGCGGGGGGGGGGGTGGGAGCGATATGTTGAAAAACATATTTCCCGGTACTTTCTGTGCAAATAGCACGATATTATACACATAATAAGTTGATAACTCACTACAAACCCCACAGTAACTTTGGACCCCGGGATAAAAGTTTGTTGAAAACGTAACCTGATAACTTGTGTGTAAATAACATGGTGATATACATAGAGCAGAGCTGATAACTTACTTAATCCAGATATGGTAACTTTTTGACCAGGAAAAAATATTGTTAAAAAAACCTCTCAACAACTCATGTGTAAACAACATGATAATACACGCACATGAGAGCTCATAACTCATACAAATTTGCGGTAATTTTTTGATAGAGGGAATGAAAATTGTTGAAAAGTATACCAGATAACTTTTGTGCAACATGATAATATACAAAACAAAGCTAATAACTCACTGCAAACTTCATAATCACCTTTTGACTCTGGGATAAAATTTGTTGAAAACCTACCCCCGAAACTTCTGTGTAAATGACAGGAAAACTTATGTATAGCAGACGTGATAACTTACGTAGCCCAGATGTGGTAACTTTTGGTCTGAATTTTTTTTTCATCAAAATATATCAACATGGGATCTAGTTTTAAGATCTCGTCGAGATGACTTTTTTTGTGAAGACGGTTTTTCAATTGGAGCGACAGTATGAGCTATAAAACATTTTGAAGTTTGAAAAAAAAACTAATTATTAAAGTTCTAAAGTTAAATCGTGTTATTAATTCTAAGTGGGGGAGAAATATTTCAGCGATAGCGATAAACTTAAGGTGACTTCGTCAATCCTAAATCCGTGTGGCTGTAGGGTTCAGCAGACGTTGCATGAGTGTACGATGCGGGTGCATCTTCAGACAAAATAGTGGGAAGATTTTTTACCTGTTGTTTCTAGTAAAAAATAAGTGTTTGCTTTCTAAATGAAGTAAAGGTATCACAAAGTGAGACAAATTATTTTTATGACACAAAGTCAAGCAAATAAGTTAATGGACGGTTAAAATGTGCACGTCTCTGCAGTCGTCGGTAGACAACAAAAGATGTTTGATGGATGTTACTGAAAGCGCCATGCAGCTAGAGCAACGATTAGGACCTGCAGTTAACAATTTAACAATGTGTATTTTCATGAGATGGACAGTTAACAGTGTATTATGTCCTAATCATGTATTAGGACTCGTCAAGGAGGTGCCGATGGGGCTCACTCACTGTCAAAGAAACATCAATAAGTGATTAAACCCAGTTCAAAATCTTGGAGACCTTTTGGTTTTGCCATCGAGATCACTAATAACTGGCTGAAAGCAACTCTCAGGTGGAGCACAGCCGGACAGCTTCAGAGTTTCTATTGGTAAATGTAAAGCTGCCCGTGAGACCAATCTAGCTAGCCGCCTTAATTTCCGTCGATCTCATTGTGTTTGACCCGCTCAATCTGCTGCACCTCTAGTTTATTTATTTCAGCACTTACTTGTCACCGAATTCACTGAAAGTTCCAAGTGGGCAGTTCTATTTAAATTTTCTCCACACTGTGATTCCATTCTTTTTTTAGAAAAGGAGGATGACCCTCGGCCTCTGCATCTGGGAGATGCATACGGCCACTTTATTAATTATTGTCGAGGACCTTACAAAGTATTACAAACAATATACCTGAATCCATCATCTTGGCAACATATGCCGCTACTCTTATCCATATGATGAAGGGATGCTAGCTGGGCCACTACCCAAACCACTCACCTAAACCTAACATCAAAAGACGGAAGCCCCAGCCGAGCAACATACTGGGTCTGGGGCACAATTCGGTCAGACGCACTCTTGTGTCGTCGCCGCCATCTTCCACAAGTCCGTCTTCAGATTATATCGAGTCTTCTATTTTGTGAAGGCCACATCTGCCATCGACGTCACCATGACGCCAGATAGCTACCTCCTCCTACGCGAGTCCATCTCCGCGCATCGGACGCCGAGCCTCCACAGCGCCATGCCGCCGATCTCCGTCGCCATCAATGAGTGAGATGAAGTACCGCTCCACCACGACAAGTACAAGGTGAGGAAGGGCGAGGTCGCCATCGGAGACATGGCCGGAAGATAAGCACCGTAGTCACGAGACATGCCCGGAGCTACGACGCGGTAGATCAGACGGGCCACCACCAGGAACAAGACAAGCTCGCCATGCACACCCAGCATCCCCATGCCCAAGTCGGCGCCTTCAAGAAGGTGACGACGCTATGGTGCCGCCGCCGCTTAGCCACCGGGGCTAGGGTTTTCACCCGGGCGCAGGGGAAGGGGGGAGGCAGGGGAGGTTTAGCCTCGGCGCCGCCACCAAAGAGGGAATGGCGTCCGGGACGCCATCGACGCCGTGAATGCCACCGGCGGCCAAGGGTTTCCCCCGGCCAGACACCCTGCCGCCACCTCCGAACCACACACAACATCAGCAGGCGCATGCACGCCGGAGATCCAGGCCGGCCGGAGGTCATGCAACACGAGCGGACCAGATCGCCTCCGATCTGACGAGAGGAGCCCGGGGCCTCCCTGCGCCATGACCAGCACCCACCGGGACCTCGCTGCCCGCGCAGCCGTGGGGATCAGGCCTACCTCACCGACGAGCACTCGCCGCCACCGGAGGAGCGCGGTACGCCCCAGTGAGGCCGCGCCTCAGATCAGCCGGCGCGGATCTGACCACCAGCGCGCGCCCCGACGCGCCGGCCGCCGAGCTCCGCCGCCGCCGCGCCCGAAGAAGCAGCCCCCCGCGGCCCCTGTTCCAGGCGAGGTCAAATGCGATCCCGCCGCCACCAGCACCGCGCGGGCTTAGCCCGGCGGCGTCCGCCAGCGACGGCGGGAGGAGAGGAAAGAGGTGTGGCTGGGTTCGGCGGTGGGTAGGGTTGGGTGCCCGGGTCGCCCGCGGGGGGGGTGAGGGGGGGAGGGGGCACAGGGCTACGGGTATAAACTCACTAGATCACCAGCGCAAATCCTTTCCTTACACGGCCTTATGTATAGCGCATGCCGTCGTCGATCACCGTGGCACGCAAGATCGATCGGCAGGCAGGCAGCACACGGCCAGCTACAAAATTTACAGAGGAGGAAATCGGCGGCGCGCGCCGATTAGGAGATCACAAAGTTTCTCTGTAGATCGAGCTATATGGAACCTCTTATCCTCAGCCCTCCAACATTGATTTGAGATCCGTACTCTCCAACTAATTTACAACAAGAAGTTTTCTCTTTTTTGTTTCTCTCAAATGAAAGAACGTATAGACTTCAAACTTTGCAGATCAAACAAATTTTACAACTTCAACGTGTGAAAAAACTTTCAGATTTTTTGGACCGACATAAATATAAAAATGTAGATTTTTTGGATTAAAAATAATAATTTTAGCAGTTAAAATGCATGAAAAAATCTGAAAGTTTTTTCCCACATACTAATTAGAATGTTTTGTTTTGCTGCAAAGTTTGAAGTTTATACGTAGTTTCGTTTGAGAGAAACAAAAATGACAAATGTGCCTGCACTGATCACGATGCAAAAATGGATGGCTAAGATAAGGGGTACCACGTAGCTTGAACTACACAAAACCACACGAGTTGGGGTCCTCGTCGGCGTTGCATGCGTGGTGGTATGGGTGCGGGTGGTACAGCGGCGGCGGGCAGTACGGAGGCAGGTACACCACCTGCTCCTTGTCGCCTTCCTTCTTGGCGCCTTCCTTCTTCTCCTCCTTGGCCGGGCCGACGGTGACCATCTGCGCCATGGGAAACTTGCTGCACAGCCTTTCGACGAGTTCGATGGGGTCGATGGTGCCGATGACCATCATCTTCTACTCCTTTGTGTCCACGGAGATATGGTCGATACCTGGGGAAGACACAGTTTTCGGTGAGCCGCATGATGGCAGACTGGTGCACTATGATGAAGATCCTGGCCATCCGCCTGCACGATCCGACGGAACCGGAGAAGTAGGGGACAAACCAAACTAGCCCTATTACCGTGGAGGGTGGAGACGACCTGGATGGCCTTCTGCTTCTGTCTGTCGTCATGCACATCCAGCTTCAGCACAACCTGAATTCCGCAACCACCAAACAAGAAAACAAGATGATCAAACATGAGCAGCAATCAAGAGCCATACTGAAATTACAAGAGAAAGAAATCCCAATTCGGTCGACTGTAAGTAAGCAACAAACCTTCTTCTCCGCCATGGATCCGACCTGACCGGCACTGACCGACTGTCGTGGAATAGTCATGGCAGATGTCCTAGTGTGAGGACTTAGTCGTGGAGCCATCACAACTAGGTTAGATTAAAGGGTTAAGCGGGACAAATGACATAAAGAGTTTATACTGGTTTGGCCCCTTGCGGTGAAGGTAAAGGCCTAATCCAGTTAGAGGTGGTATTTCTTATGTTTCGATTAACATGGAGCGAATACGCTTGACCTAGCTTTTGATCTCTTGTTTCTTGCCCTGAACCGCCACCTGGACGTCCCTTTATATACACAGGTTGATGTCCAGTGGCTCACGGAGTCTCGACCGGCTCATAGACAACGTGTCCGGCTCGGTGACTAACTATACTTGCCTTACAATATAAGTCATACACGTATGGCGGTTTACCCTATGGGCCTTAAGTCGCTCTTGAGCCTTCGCCCCATGAACCACCATCTTCAATATCCTCATGGGCTTCATATAGGATGAGCCTCCGTAGGTATAACCCGGCCCCTCCTGGGCGGGTCATACCTAATAGTTATATCCCCAACATTACGCCCCAGATTGATTTGAATTTGTTCATGTCAATCTTCAACACTTAGAGAAAGTCCTTCCATCTTGATTTGTGTGAGATCTCATAACCCGCCATGACGTCATCTCCTGCGATTGTGATAACCCGCCATGACGCCATCTGCAATTTAATTTTACACAATATCCAACATATCTTAACGGATCCTTATCTTTAATGACCATCTCGAAAATCGAGGCGTCTGAACCGCTGGATAATCATTCTTTGGCCTCCTCGTTTTTCGTGCCCACCTGTTAACTTTCTCCTTATAAATAGGGTCAAACATCCCTTCTTTCATTCTTCCCTTCTCCTTCTTGTCTTCCTCCTCCTCTCGCGACTCATCTGTCGCTTCGAGCTCCACCGCCGCCACGAGCTCACCGTCTTCCTCGTCCTTGCCCACTGTATCGACCTGAACGGGACCAGAGAGACTGCAGCGCCTCCTCATTGCTCCTCGGATCTAGTAAGCTCCTTATCCTCTCCACCGTAGATCTCCATTAGGGTTTCTGTAGTTCTTCATCGTTCTTCACTGTACCTCTAGTTAGCTCTTATTTTAGATCCAAATATCTCCCTTAGGACGCGCGAAACCGGTGTCTGCTCCTTCTGTTGTCTCAAAACTTGTTTCGCAGATGCAGAAATCTTGCCCTTGTGCTAGTTCCTATGCTGCCGCAATATTTAGGTTTTGAATTATTTTGTTTTTTTTCACATTGTGCTAGATCCAAATCATCTGCTCCATTTTATAAAACATGTTTATTCAACACTTAGCAGATTTCACCCTTGATAGATATCCATCTGGTCATGGCAGCTTATCTGGTCATGGCGGCTTATATCACCAGTTGTAGCTAGTCATATATCATTAGGCCCCTTTTAAGCCGCCACTCTGAATATGTACTGTAGTGTTTTCCTCCGGCTTAATGAATCAACTTTAAACCGGCAAAATTATTCCTTCTTTTGGGCTTCTTTCTTCACAATGCCGCCGAAGATAGCCACTTCATGTAACTGGGTTCCCTCCATTGTCATTGAGGACATGCTCAAGGACTTTGTGAAAACTGGCTATTTACCAGATAAGACGGTCATGCATTATCGCGCCCCCAATCTGGAAGAAGAAAAACCTCAGGCAAAGGATGGTGAATTCATCAGTTTTACTGATCACATGAATCGGGGCTTCTCACTGCCCGGTTCTAAATTTTTCTGAGGTGTTCTGCACTTCTTTGAACTTTATCCTCAAGACATTGGACCCAATTCCGTGTCAAACATCTGCAACTTCCAAGTTTTCTGTGAAGTATACCTTCAAGAGGTGCCCAGTGTCAAACTGTTCATGAAATATTTCTATTTGAACCGCCAAAATGAGTTTACAAAGGGACCCAGCTTGGAACTTGGCAGAATCTCAATTCAACGGAGAAGAGATGCCATCTTCCCCTATGCTTGCTTGCCGAGTCACCCTAAAGATTGGAACCAGATATGGTTTTATTGCCAAGATACCTCTCCGGCTGATGAGAATCCGCTGTCGAGTTACCGTGCCTAGTGTCCTGACTCAAAACACCATCTTCCTAAGAAGCTTACAGCTGCCAAGCATAAAAAACTCGCCCCCACCATTGCAAAGGTCAAGGCTCTGCTGGGAAACGGTTTAACTGGTATTGACTTGGTTCGATGTTGAGTTGCATGGCGGATCATACCATTGAGTCACCGATCTGGCTTAATGTGTACTTACACGGGTGGTAAAAAGGATCCGCTGCGCCACAGCTCCGTGCGTTTAACTGATGACGCCATTAATGAAATGACGAAGTCCCTTCTGAATGAAGATGCGGAAGGTTGCAGCAAAGTGGGTCTGAACCCTTTCTGCACACTTAACCCGACACCAAAGGCGAGTCTTTAAATTACTTATTTTACCTTCATCATTCAAATCTTCTATTAACTCAACTTTTATGATTTTCACAGGCTGATGATGATTTTTGGAAAAAGAAGTACAACCATGAAGCTGCCAAAAGGGCCAGGGCTGCCAAGAAAGCCGCCAAGAAAACCGCCAAGAAGAATAGGAAGAAGACCAGTACTTCCGGGCTATTTGAACTGGCCGACAGCTCTGAGTCGGAGGTAGCTCTTGATTCTCTTGCCTCCTTTTTCAACTACCTTATTGACATTGATTATCATCAAGATGACACGGGGGCCAGTCAAGCGATCGAGGAAGAGGTAACTATCATTTCCTTCGACTCCAAGCCAAGACAGAAAATTCAAAGAGTAACTTGGAAAGTAAGCTTTTCACACCCCTTAGCTCATCTGGATCCTCACTTTCTTTTGAAGCAATAGCAGCACGAGAGCCGACGAAAGACTCGGACCAGCGGAGGTGAAGAATTATCTTCCGGCTTACTGAACACTCCAAGGAAACGTCGAAACAAGGTCATCTCAAATTTAAACTCTTTTTATCCTTTGGCGGGTCTTGTTTGCCAGCCACTTGATTCTTCAGATTCAAATTATCAGGAGACCTCTCGCTCCTCCTCCGGTGATTCATCACAGTCCCAGCTGTCGGCTTTCAAAACTGCTCTTGGGTAATAACAAATACTTATTATTTGCTTCGTATGCTCCTTTATATTTACACTGGCCTCTCATAACTCATGTAGCGGAAAGGCCAAGCCTAGCAAGAAGGCAAGGGTGACTAAGCCGGCCAAAGACCCCAAAGTCCATGAACCGGAGCAGCAAATTCCTGCATCTGACACCTCCGCACCACAACAAGAAGAACCTTTTCTTGTCGCTGCACCAGAAATTCCTGACCCTTCCGTCAACCAAGCGAACAATGATCCTTTGAACACTGAATCATCAAGCCCGGTTAAGTCGGCTGAAACACATGCTGATGATGATGTGGTGAGTACCAACACCGACTTTAGAGAGCCGGGAAGACCTACTGTCTTGGCCAAGCACTCTGCCAAGGAAGAACACATTGAACGACGAAAAGTGAGATTTGATGTTGCCAACTACTCTCAACTGAGCATTGGTGAAGTATATTTTGGCTATCTCAATCAAGTGCACACTAGCGGAGATCTTGAAGTTGATGTGGTGAAGCAGATGCATCAAAAAATTGAGGTATGAACTCCTTTTGTATTGAGTTATGCACATCCTGTCAGCCCCCAAGTCTACTGTTTATGATGGAATTGAATATGTTGTAGACTTAGATTAACCATGAGTATAAGTGATATCCTTTGATAGAATCCTTAAAAATCCGGCTTACACCATCTGAGCTAAAGTAGATCTTTAATGATTAACACTGCATCCGTAGCCCCCAAGGGCCGACTTAACCAGCATGAATGAGCCGGTCCTGTTCGTCATTTTTATGAATCTAAGCTTTCTTATATAGCCCCCATGAGCCGGCTGTGTTCGTTCACAGCACAACCGGGTCATCATAAGATGCGAGCAACATGAATTAGCCCCCAAATGAGAAGTACTCTTGCTTGCAAAGTTCTTGGCACTTAGTCACATAAGCCATTTGTATAAATAATTTTTTGGTAGACATTAGCCCCCAAGTTCCAAGTATTGTTGCTTGCAAAATGCTTGGGACTTCTTTCTTGTAACCAAAATATGAACATGATTTTGAACCGGTGTGTGTACAGGACACCACTGCTCAACTTCAATCTCAATTAATTGACGTGAAAGCCCAGCTGGAGGTGCAAGAATCTGAGACCCGGAAGGCCGACTCAAAATTCAAATTTAGCGTGGCTGAAACAGAAAAACTGAAGACTAGTTTTGAGGTTGAAAGAAACAGCTGGGCTGAAGAAAAAACTGCTTTGATACAGTGGGCTGAGAAGGCAAAGGCGGCTCTTGAAGAGGTGACCACTGAGCTTACTGGCTTAAAATGCCATGTGTCTTAGATGGTTTCTTCTATCTTTGGTAAGTCGCCTTGCTAGTATCAAATTTGAATCTCTTCCTTGATATTATAAACCGTCTTTAACTAACCCATGATTATGATGCAGGTCCCAGGAGCAGCAACCTTAGTCAAGAGATGCTTGTGAAGCTCAAGACTGTTTACACACTTGTGGAACAGTTATATACTGGAACTCAGCGCGCGTTGGCCAAAATTTCTCCAGCTAATCAAGCACCTACTCTCTTGAGTGATGTCTTGAGAAAACTTTTTGTTCTGCCCGAGAGGATTAGCGAGATGAAGCGATCATCTGCAAGAGCCGGTTCTGTGACAACTTTGAGCCGAGCCAAGGCATGTCTATCAGAGCTAGACCCGGCCGACATAGCTACCGGATATCCAAGCTTGTAAGAAGATGGCACTCCCTTTGAGAAGAAAGACTTCACCGCCTGCGTGAAGGAGATACGTCCCCTGACCAGCCTGATTGCCAATGAGACGGATCTTTCAAGATATCAACCGACTTATGATATGGAAAACCAAAAACTTCCTACGTCGGCTTATAAAGTGATGGATCTAATTCCCCCAATCCGTAAGCACACTTTTGCTCCTGAAGTTAACCCGTCTGAGCTTATAGATGATGAAGCTGAATTCCAAGCCTTGTCTGGCATTGATTGGTCATCACCGAACTTCCAGGAACCAGAGAAGGACGAAGAACCGGGGAAGGATGATCCAGAAACTTCAAACCATGAGGGCCAAGAAGATTGACCCACTGGGCGGTTTATAAATTTGATCTTCTGAAAACACTTAATCATTTGGCTCCTTGAGTCATGTAATAGGCTAGTAAAAACTTCGCTCCATCGTGCCATCGTGCATGTTTCTGTTTTGCTCAACACTGTTTGATCCGCCACTTGAAAATTATAATCATATCCTTATGATGACGTTGAGTTATGCAGATGAAATTTAGTCTTAGCCTGCACACAAGTAGATCACAAGAGCCCTGGCGGTTTACCACAGGGCGGGTCATAACATCCCATATATAATAAATGATGTGTAAAACAGTTTATAAATGGGGCTATCTTAGTCATAATTAGATATAATCATAACCAAAATATCATACCTGTGATATTGAATCGTACTGCTAGCTTATGATACAAATGCAGTAAGGGTGATAACCCAAAACTTAAAAGCCAATACTTCCAAGTATTTAATATCATCATATATTGGCGGCTTATCGTCCAAAGCCAGGCCGGGTTAACAGAAACCGCGGGTATGCTTTAAATATGAGCTGTGAGAACTGAGGCTACATGGCCTGAATCACTTTAAACCATATGGCAAGATGGAATCAAGATGAACCAAAAAAATGTTCAAAAAATGAAGCAAAACGAGAAAAAAGGCTATGCTTTGAGTACGAGCAGGAAGCCAGACCAAAAGGGTTATTTCATAACTATGCTTCGAATACGAGCAAGAAGCCCCCAAGTGGTTTGTGGCCTTGAGCCGATCAAGAGGGTATTTATAGCTATGATTCGAATACAACTAGGAAGCCCCCAAGTTACCATGAGGTTTGGCATTGCACCGATCAAGAGGGTATTTATAGCTATGATTCGAATATGATCAGGGAGCCCCCAACTGACCATAAGGTTTGGCATTGCGCCGATCAAGAGGGTATTTATAGCTATGATTTGAATACGATCAGGAAACCCCCACGTGACCTTTGAAATTATGATGAAAAAGACTCATTATTCTTGGAAATGAAACGACAGAGGCCCTGCTTTATCGAGGATGTTGGCTTTATTATAATCATCATAATATATACATTATCAAGATATGTACATCATAAGGGCCGGTGGCTTAAGTGTAGTAAGGCCAAAGATGAGCAATATTCCGCGGCCGGCGGGTCTCCTCCTCCGACTGACGTGAGTCCTTGTAGTCTCGAACATCGATGAGATAGTATGGCCCATTGTTCAAATTATTACAGACCACAAAGGGTCCTTCCCAAGGTGAGGATAGCGTGTGTATGTCAGTTTGATACTGGATGAGCCGGAGCACAAAGTCACCTTGTTGAAAGGTTCTGGTCTTAACCTGGCAGCGATGATAGTGGTGTAGATCTTGTTGGTAAATCGCCGAGCGAGCCGCCGCAAGGTCACGCTCCTCATCTAACAGGTCAAGTGCATCCTGACGTGCTTTTTCATTATTATCTTCAACATAAGTCCCCACACGGGGTGAGTCATGACGGATGTCACTAGGGAGAACCGCCTCTACTCCATAAACCATGAAGAAAGGCGTGTAACCCATAGATCTGTTGGGGGTAGTATTGATACTCCATAGAACTGAAGGCAACTCCTCCACCCAACAACCCGGCATCCTCTGTAAAGGAACCATAAGCCAGGGCTTGATACCTCTCAAAATTTCTTGATTGGCTCTTTTAGCTTGACCATTAGATTGGGGGTGAGCTACTGACGACACATCAAGTCGAATATGCTCATGTTGACAAAACTCTTTCATAGCACCCTTGGACAGATTAGTGCCATTATCAGTTATAATGCTGTGGGAAAAACCAAAGCAAAAAATCACCTTTTTGATGAATTGAACCACCGTTGCCGCGTCACACTTACTGACCAGCTCTGCTTTGACCCACTTTGTGAATTTGTCAACCGCCACCAAAATGTGGGTCTTTTATCCTTAGATCTTTTAAAAGGCCCAACCATGTCAAGCCCCCAAACTGCAAACAGGCAAGTAATTGGAATCATCCTCAATTCTTGAGCCGGCATGTGAGCTCGCTGTGAAAATTTCTGACAACCATCACATTTACTGACCAAATCCTATGCATCAGCGTGAGCCGTGAGCCAATAAAATCCATGACGAAAAGCTTTATCCACGAGAGATTTAGAGCCGGCATGATGACCACAATCTCCTTCATGAATCGCGAAGAATCTCACGACCCTCTTCAGGAGAAACACAACGTTGAAACGCCCCAGTGACACTGCGATGGTGTAGCTCTCCATTAGCAATTGTCATTGACTTAGACCGCCGGGTTAACTGCCTTGCCAAAGTTTCGTCCTCAGGTAACTCGCCCCGGGTCATATAAGCCAAATATGGAACTGTCCAATCAGGGATAGCGTGAAGAGCCGCCACCAATTGTTCTTCCGGCTCAGGAATAGCCAGATCTTCCTCTGTAGGCAATTTGACAGAAGGATTATGCAGAATATCTAAGAAGGTGTTAGGTGGCACCGGCTTACGCTAGGACCCTAATCGGCTTAAGGCACCAGCCGCCTCATTTTTCCTGCGATCAATGTGTTCCACATGATAACCCTTGAAGTGCCCAGCAATAGCATAAACCTCGCGACGATAAGCCGCCATGAGTGGATCCTTAGAATCCCATTTTCCTGAAACTTGCTGAGCCACCAAGTCCGAGTCGCCAAAACATCTCACCTGGCTTAAGTTCATCTCCTTAGCCATCCGAAGACCATGGAGCAAGGCTTCATACTCAGCTGCATTGTTAGTACAGGGAAACATCAACCTTAAAACATAACAAAACTTGTCTCCTCGAAGGGAAGCTAAGACAACTCCAGCCCCCGAGCCCTCCAGTTGCCTGGACCCATCAAAGTGAATAGTCCAATATGTGTTATCTGGCTTCTCTTCAGGCATTTGCAGCTCTGTCCAGTCATTGATGAAATCCAGAAGTGCTTGAGATTTGATGGTCGTGCGAGGCATATACTTTAAAGCATGAGGTCGAAGCTCAATGGCCCACTTGGCTACTTGACCTGTAGCTTCTCTATTTTGGATAATATCCCCTAAAGGAGCAGAACTGGCCACAGTGATGGGATGACCCAAAAAATATTGCTTAAACTTCCAACTGGCCATGAACACCCCATATACAAGCTTCTGCCAGTGCGGATATCTCTACTTGGACTCAATAAGCACTTCACTAATATAGTAAACTGACCGTTGAACCGGATATTCCTTGCTTGCTTCCTTCCGTTCCACCACAACAGCAACACTGACAGCCCGAGCGTTAGCAGCCACATTTAACAACAATGGCTCCGTATCAATAGGAGCAGCAAGGACTGGCGGTTCAGCTAGCTGTTTCTTCAAAGCTTCAAACGCGTCATTAGCAGCATCACTCCAGATAGAGTTATATGTTTTCTTCATCATCTGGTACAGTGGCATGGCCTTCTCACCCAACCGGCTTATGAACCGGCTTAAGGCAGCAATACTCCCCGCCAGACATTGAACATCATTGATACACGCCGGTTTTGCCAAGGAGGTAATGGCCTTGATCTTCTCCGAGTTAGCTTCAATGCCTTTGTTAGAGACCAGAAAACCTAAGAGCTTGTTTGCTGGCACAAAAAAATGCACTTGGTCGGGTTAAGCATCATCTTGTAGACCTGGAGATTGTTGAAGGTCTCCTTCAAGTCATATATCAAAGTTTCCTTCTCTCTAGATTTCACCACAATATCATCCACATAAGCACGAACATTGCACCCAGTCTGACTGTGAAGAAAATTCTGCACACATTGCTGGTAAGTCGCCTGGGCACTCTTGAGCCCAAAAGGCATAGACACATAGCAGAAGGTTCCAAAGGGAGTAATAAAATCCGTCTTCTCCTAGTCCTTAACTACCATCTTCATCTGATGATAACCAGAATAAGCATCCAAAAAACTCAAATGCTCACAACCCGCCGTATCATCAATAATTTGATCAATACAGGGAGAGCAAAAGGATCAACTGGGCAAGCCTTGTTTAAGTCCATGTAGTCCACACACATATGCCAAGTGTCATTCTTCTTAAGCACCATCACCGGATTAGCCAACCACTCGGGATGAAAGACTTCGACAATGAACCCAGCCGCCAAGAGTTGGGCCACTTCTTCACCAATGGCCTTACGCCTCTCCTTGTTGAAGCAACGAAGGAATTTCTTGACCAACTTAGACTTCGGATCGATATTAAGAGTGTGATCAGTGAGTTCCCTTGTTACACTTGGCATATCAGAAGGTTTCCATGCAAAGATGTCCCGGTTCTCACGGATGAACTCGATGAGCGCACTTTCCTATTTAGGATCCAGGTTAGCACTGATACTGAACTACTTGGATAAATCACCAGGAACAAATTCAACTAGCTTAGTGTCATCAGCCGACTTAAACTTCAATACTGGATCATGCTCTATAGTTGGCTTTTTGAAAGACGTCATATCCCTCGAATCAACATTGTGATCAGTAAAACTTCAACTTCTCTGTTGCACAGACAGACTCGGCATAAGCAGCATCACCTTCTTCACACTCCAAAACTATCTTCCGACTTCCATGCACTGTGATGGTCCCCTTGTAACCCGGCATCTTGAGCTGTAAATAAACATAACAACGCCGTGCCATGAACTTGGCATAAGCCGGCCGTCCAAACTGGGCGTGGTACGGGCTTCTGATCTTGACAACTTCAAAGGTTAATTTCTCAGCCCTGGAGTCATGTTCATCCCCAAAGGCCACTTCCAGCTCGATCTTGCCTACAGGGTACACCGACTTACCAGGCACTACTCCATGGAAAACAGTATTGGACGGCTTAAGATTTTTGTCACTTAACCCCGTGCGATGAAAAGTATCATAGTAAAGGATATTAATGTTGCTACCCCCATCCATGAGTACCTTAGTGAATTTGTATCCACCAAATTGAGGCGCCACCACCAAAGACAAGTGACCCGGATTATCAAACCGGGGCGAGTGATCTTCTCGACTCCACATAATGGGTTGCTCGGACCATCGCAAGTAATGGGGAACTGCCGGCTCAACGGCATTCACAACCCTTTTATGATGCTTCAGATCCCGCTTGCATAAACTAGTGGTGAAGATGTGATACTGCCCACTATTCAACTGCTTCGAATGACTTTGATATCCAGACTGCTGCTGCTGACCCCCCTGACCGGTTTGTTGATTGTAACCACCCTTATTACCTTGATTGCAACCACCCTGATTACCTTGATGGTGTTGGTGACCCTGGAAGCTGGAATTAGAATCGCCACCTTCATAACCCAGGCCATGAGAGCCGCCTGCACCAGAACCTGAGCTGCCGCTCGGCCCATGATTGTTCTGAAAAAATCAGAATTTTTGAACTCCCTCATAATTTGACAATCTTTCCAAAGGTGAGTGGATGGCCTTTCCTTCGTGCCATGTTTTGGGTAGGGCTGATTCAGCAAGTGCTCAAGATTGACACCTGATCCACGTGTACGAGGAGGTGGCTTCCCCTTACGACACTGACCATTATTCTGCGTACTGGTATTGGCCATAAAATCTTAATTTCTATCGGCCTTGCGCTTACCGTTGCCCCCCTGACTCGCCGGGTTATGCTACTGACCCTTGGTGTTGCTACTCTTCTTTCCCTTCCCCGGCTTTTCATCATCAGACTCGGGGTTCTTGGTACTATCAGAGTCGGCATATGTAATTAGAGCCGCCATCAACTCCATATCATTGCAATCGCGTTTCATCCGCCCTAGCTTCTGCTTAAGAGGCAAAAAACAACAATTCTTCTGTAGCATTATAATTGCTGAGCCAGCATTGATGTTATCCGACGAGTGCAGGACAGTCTTGACCCGGTGCACCCAATGGGTTGTTGACTCGCCCTCTTCTTGAGTGCAAGCATCCAAATCCACAATCGACATGGGCTGTTTGCATGTATCTTTAAAGTTTTGGGTGAACCGGGCTTTTAGCTCATCCCATGACCCGATGGAGTTGGCAGGCAGCCCTTTTAGCCAAGTACGGGCCATCCCCTCCAGCATCATGGTGAAGTACTTGGCACACGCAACATCGCTGACCTCCAACAGCTCCATGGCCATCTCATAACTCTCAATCCACTCCTCGGGGGGTAAGTCGGCGGTGTAATTAGGCACCTTACGAGGTCCTTTGAAATCCTTAGGCAGACGCTCATTCCGCAGAGCCGACACTAAACATGGTACACCCATGGTTCTAGAGGTCGCACCTACCTCCATCGAAGCCGTCGGATAAACCAGAAGATGTTGTTGAGCCGCCTGTTGAGCCGCCCGCTCAGCTTCTCGACGTGCTCTGTCCTGGTTGACCAAGTTATGAGCACCATCACGTGCCAAGTCATGCCCATGCGGCTGGTTACGGTGCCTGTCATTGCTTGAAACGGCTGGTGAGTCCATATGTCTGCTATAACTCCGTCTTGGGCGAGGGGTCGAATGAATCCTATCTCGACTGTAAGAATACGCCTCCTGCCATACCAATGCTGTTTGAAGAAGCTCTCTAGCTCTCCGTGTCTCAACCACAGCCGGGATATCGCCTTCAACTGGGAGAGCCACCAATCGTGTCGTCGCAGCGATCATATTATCCAAAGGGATGGAATAATGACCCGGTGGTGTTGGCACATGTTGAGGCATAGTATTATTCAGACGAGGTGGCTCCCTGCTCTAGGCGTGCAAAATAGGTTCCTGGTCCCCGCCCCAGGCGTGCAAAAGAGGTTCCTTGCCTCGAAAACTGGCGGCAGACAACTCCGGTGCCTTCTCCTCATGATTTTGTTCGAAGCGTTCCGGTCCAACGAGAGTCGGAAGGAACTAGCCTGGATCAGTTGCACCTGAGCATCCAAAATAGCTCGCTCTGCAGTCATCCTAGCGTTCTCCGCCACCAGGTCTTCCTTGGCTTGTGCTACCTCGTCACGTAATTTTGCAACTTGCATGTTATGCCGATCTTGATTCGCCGAGTAAAAATCTGCTGGTAACAAGGTTGTCAGATTATCCAGCAAAATCAGTCAAAACCTGAGCCAGTGGGCGCACAGGGCCTCCTGCCCCGGCTGCCATCATCGTTGCTGACCCGGAGACCATTCCTGCCGCAGTCGAAGAATTCTGCACAGGATGTGTACCGGCCATGAAGATTGCAACCCAGTTTGGCGGCTCATAGTGATCCAGAATACTGCCGCCATCTGAACGACCCCCAAGCCTGCCGTCTTGCTGTTGATATAATGAAGTAGTCTCACCCGTGGACGACTCACCGTGAGAATAGATGGCCGTATCACTGCCATACATATATCCTTCATCAAATTCCGCCCCATGGATGAATCCCATGAAGGCACGTTTCATGGCGGGCTGAGCTCGGGCGGGTCTTGCATGCTGAGCCGTCTCGATGATGTCTGTGCAGATGTCAAGCGATAATCCCTAAAGTATTCACGTTGATCCAACGTTACTCCCATTACATAATTGAATGAGGTTTTCTCAGGATTATCAAAGTAGTACATAATATTTTTCACATAATGATCATCGAGGGTTTTAAAAGGGTCCTCATATCCTATTGTTTTTGGAATTTCGTGTTCCATCTCCATAACTAAAGATACAGAACAACTTAGAACAGCAAATAAAAATTACTTAGTGATGAAGCAAACAAGCACACACAAGAATATTCACCCCACGCTATGACTCCCCGGCAACGGCGCCAGAAAAAGGTCTTGATGACCCACAAGTATACGGGATAGTTGTCGCTTCTTTCGATAAGTAAGAGTGTCGAACCCAAGGAGGAGCTAAAGTTAGAACAAATACTCTCTCAAGTCCTATCTGCCACTAATACGACTCTACGCACGCTTGACGTTCGCTTTACCTAGAACAAGTATGAAAGTAGAGGTACTTTGTAGGTGTGATAGGATAGGTCTGCAAGATAATAAAGAACGCGTAAATATAAACTAGGGGCTGTTTATATAAAAGAAGCAATAAAGTAAATATAGCGAGTGTGGAAAAGTGGTGGTAGGAGTTGTGAAATTGTCCCTAAGCAATTGACTACTTTACTAGACCGATAGCAAGTTTTATGTGGGAGAGGCCACTGCTAGCATGCCATCCCTGACTTGGAATTCTATGCACTTATGGTTGGAACTTCTAGCAAGCATCCGCAACTACTAACGTTCATTAAGGTAAAACCCAACCATAGCATTAAGATATATCGGCCCCCCTTCAATACCGTATGCATCAATTTCTATGCTAGTTGAAGCTTTTGTCACTCTTGCCCTCCAATACATAGTCCTATCAACATACAACTAACCCTATGGTGTGATCCACGCGCACGCTCATATGATGGGCACCAAAGGACAGCAACATACCACAAGCAAATTAAATCAATCATAGCAATTCATCAACCACCAATAGGACAACGAAAATCTACTCATACATCATAGGATGACAACACATCATTGGATAATAATATGAAGCATAAAGCACCATGTTCAAGTAGAGGATACATCGGGTTGCGGGAGAGTGGACCGATGTAGATAGAAGGGGGAAGGTGATGGAGATGTTGGTGAAGATGGCAGAGGTGTTGGTGAAGATCGCGATGATGATGATGGCCTCCGGCAGCGTTCCGGCACCACCGGAAGCAAGGGGGAGAGAGCCCCCCTTCTTCTTCTTTTTCCTTGACCTTCTCCCTAGATGGGAGAAGGGTTTCCCCTCTGGTCCTTGGCTCCCATGGCATGGGAGGGACGAGGGCCCCTCCAAGATTGGATCTATCTCTCTGTCTCTCTCTGTATCTGCGCTCCCAGATCCTTCCCCTTCACCATTTCTTTTATATCCGGAGATCCGCAACTCCGATTGGGGTGAATCTTTCGCCAGATTTTTCTCATAAAATTAGCTTTCTTGCGGCAAAAGAACAACGTCAACCGCCTTATGGGTGGCCCACGAGGGTGCCAGGCGCGCCCAGGGGGGAGGACGCGCCCCCTGTCTCGTGGCCACCTCGGACACCGTTTCGCGTTGATTCTTCCTCCGGAAAATCCCAAATATTCCAAAATAATTCTCCATCCGTTTTTATCCTGTTTGGATTCCATTTGATATGGGTTTTCTGTGAAACATAAAACATCCAACAAACAGGAACTGGCACTGGGCACTGGATCAATATGTTAGTCCCAAAAATAATATAAAAAGTTGCCAAAAGTATATGAAAGTTGAAGAATATTGGCATGGAACAATCAAAAATTATAGATACGACGGAGAATTATCAAGATCCCTAAGCTTAATTCCTGCTCGTCCTCGAGTAGGTAAATGATAAAAAGGATAATTTTTGATGTGGAATGCTACCTAGCATAATCTTGATCATATGTCTAATCATGGCATGAATATTAAGACACTAGTCATTCAAAGCAATAGTCTATTATTTGACATAAAAACAATAATACTTTGAGCATACCAATAAAGCAATCATGTCTTTTCAAAACAACATGGCCAAAGCAAGCTTATCCCTACAAAATCATATAGTTTGGCCATGCGTCATTTTCATCACACAAAATGCTCCCATCATGCACAACCCCGATGACAAGCCGATCAATTGGTTCATACTTTTTAACGCGCTTCAGCTTTTTCAACCCTCACGAAATATATGAGCGCAAGCCATGGATATAGCACTATAGGTGGAATAGAATATAATGATGGAGGTTATGTGGAGAAGACAAAAAAGGGAGAAGGTCTCACATCGACGCGGCTATTCAACGGGCTATGAAGATGCCCATCAATTGATGTCAATGCAAGGAGTAGGGATTCCCATGCAACGGATGCACTAGAGCTGTAAGTGTATGAAAGCTCAGACTGAAAACTAAGTGGGTGTGCATCCAACTTGCTTGCTCATGAAGACCTAGGGCATTTGAGGAAGCCCATCGTTGGAATATACAAGGCAAGTTCTATAATGAAAATTCCCACTATTATATGAAAGTGACAATATAGGAGACTCTCTATATGAAGAACATGGTGCTACTTTGAAGCACAAGTGTGGTAAAAGGATAGTAACATTGCCCCTTTTTCTTTTTCTTTTTTTTTCTTTTTTTCCTTTTTCGTTGGGCTTCTTTGCCCCCTTTTTTTATTTTAGGCTTCTTTGGCCTTTCCCTTTTTTTTCTTTTTTTTCATGGGGCAATGCTCTATAATGATGATCATCACACTTTTATTTACTTACAACTCAATACTGGAACAAAGATATGACTCTATATGAATGCTTCCGCGGTGTACCGGGACGTGCAATGATCTAGCGTAGCAATGACATCAAGCAGACAAGCCATGAGAGCATCATGCTAGCTATCTTACAATCATGCAAAGCAATATGAAAAAAATGCTCAAGTCATGTATATGATGATGATGGAAGTTGCATGGCAATATATCTCGGAATGGCTATGGAAGTGCCATGATAGGTAGGTATGGTGGCTGTTTTGAGGAAGATATAATGAGGCTTATGTGTGATAGAGCGTATCATATCACGGGGTTTGGATGTACCGGCGAAGTTTGCACCAACTCTCGAGGTGAGAAAGGGCAATGCGCGGTACCACTAGTAGAAAACAGGGCTTACGTTCGGGCAGAAAAGAGCATTAATCCTGGTTGCATTACGAACCGGTACTAATGTGAGCATTAGTCCCGGTTCGAGCTGCTGCGGCACTGTACATGCATTAGTTCCGGTTCAAATGGGACCTTTAGTCCCGGTTGGTGCCACAAACCAGGACTAAAGGGTGCGATGCCCATTAGTACCGGTTCGTGGCACCAACTGGTACTAAAGGTTAGACCTTTAGTCCCGGTTCGAGCCACCAACTGGTACTAATGGGGTTTGAGGCATTGGTACTGGTTCGTGGCATGAACCGGTACTAAAGGTCCCATTTTCAAACTCTACCCCCCCCCCTCATGGATCATCTTTTCAGTTTTGTAGAAAGCAAAAGAAAATGAATAAAAACTTCAAAATTGAAATCCTTCCAAATGTAGTTATGTTACTACATGTACTAGTTAGGAAAATTTAAAAAGTTAAATTTGCACATGTTTTGCAAAAAGTGTAGGGAAAATGTAAAACGACTATAACTTTTGCAACGATGTTAGAAAATAACGTATAATATATCAAAATGTTCAGCACGAAAATCCGCATCCGATTTTGACAGCCTATGGCCTGTTTGCAAATTTTTAGAATCCTCAAATTCTAAAAGGAAAAAAAAGTTATGCTCAAATTTCAATTTTTTTTTTAATTTTGGTTAAATCTGGTCAAACTATGGTCAAACACTTATTCAACAAGTATTAGTGTTACTAAATAATTATTCAATAATATTAGTGTTACTAAATAATTATTACAGTTTTTGAATTTTGGTCAAATCTGGTCAAACTATGGTCAAACTGTGGTCAAACAATGGTCAAACTACTTATTCAAGAAATATTAGTGTTACTAAATAATTATTTCAGTTTTTTTGAATTTTGGTCAAATCTGGTCAAACTATGGTCAAACTACTTATTCAAGAAATATTAGTGTTACCAAATAATTATTTCAGTTTTTCTGAATTTTGGTCAAATCTGGTCAAACTATGGTCAAACTATGGTCAAACTACTTATTCAAGAAATATTAGTGTTACTAAATAGTTATTGTCTTTTAGAACAATAGTTTCAAACTCAAACAGTGAAATGTGTGACTTCATGCTCAAGCTAAATTCCTGAGGGTTAATAGGATTGACATCTTACTATTGTCAGGAAAACAACAAGTGGAGACTTGGAAACGAGGGAGAATAGAACCCGGAAGTTAAGCATGCTCAGGCTGGGGTAGTGAGAGGATGGGTGACCGTCTAGGAAGTTAGATGATTTGGAATGATGAGGGGTGATTAGAGATTAGAGGTTAAATTGAGCAGTGATGAGGGGTGATTAGAGATTAAGGTTAAAATAATTCGGAAATTTGAAAATAAAAAAAATCAAAAAAAAATTAAAACAAAATTCAAAAAAAATCATAAAATTTCCTTTAGTCCCGGTTGGTGCCACGAACCGATACTAAAGGTGGACCTCCAGGCAGCGGCCACGTGGACGGCCTTTAGTCCCGGTTCATGTAAGAACGGGACTAAAGGGGGAGGCTTAAGTAACGACCCTTTAGTCCCGGTTCCAGAACCGGGACTAAAGGCCCTTATGAACCGGGACAATAGGTCCTTTTTCTACTAGTGTACCGAAGAGGCTAGCAATGATGGAAAGGTAATAGTACGTATAATCCATGGACTCACATTAGTCATAAAGAACTCATATACTTATTGCAAAAGTTTATTAGCCCTCGAAGCAAAGTACTACTACGCATGCCCCTACGGGGATAGATTGGTAGGAAAAGACCATCGCTTGTCCCCGACCGCCACTCATAAGGAAGACAATCAAAGAAACACCCCATGCTTCAAATTTGTCACACAACGGTCACCATACGTGCATGCTACGGGACTTGCAAACCTCAACACAAGTGTCTCTACAATCCACAACCACCCACTAGCATGACTCTAATATCACCATCTTTATATCGCAAAACTATTGCAAGGAATCAAACATATCATATTCAGCGATCTACAAGTTTATGTAGGATTTTATGACTAACCATGTGAATGACCAATTCCTGTCATCTCTCTAAATAGATGTAAGTGAAGCAAGAGAGTTTAATTCTTTCTACTAAAGATATGCCAACGCTCTAACAATTATAAGTGAAGCAAAAGAGCATTCTACAAACGGCGGTTTTCTATGTGAAGAGAAACAGGCAATCCAAACTTCAAATGATATAAGTGAAGCACATGAAGCATTCTATATAGCCATACTCAAAAGATATAAGTGAAGTGCAATGAGCATTCCATAAATCAACCAAGGACTATCTCATACCAGCATGGTGCATAAAAGAAAAATCAAAACTAAATGCAAAATACGCTCCAAGACTTGCACATAATGCATGAACGAAACAAATCCGAAAACATACCGATACTTGTTGAAGAAAGAGGGGATGCCTTTCGGGGCATCCCCAAGCTTAAACGCTTGAGTCTCCTTGAATATTTACTTCAGGTGCCTCGGGCATCCCCAAGCTTGAGCTCTTGCCTCTCTTCCTTTTCCTCATATCGAGACATCCTCGATTAGACACTTCATCCACACAAAATATCAACAGAAAACTCGGTAAGATCCGTTAGTATAATAAAGCAAATCACTACTCTAAGTACTGTAGAAAACCAATTCATATTTTGTTTTTGCATTGTGTCTACTGTAATATACCTTTTCCATGGCTTAATCCACTGATATAAATTGATAGATTCATCAAAACAAGCAAACTATGCATCAAAAACAGAACAGTCTGTAGCAATCTGCACATTCACCATACTTCTGGTACCCCAAAAAATTCTACCAAAATTACGACAAATAAAAAATTTGTGCAGCAAGACATTGCAAAAAGAATCAGAACCTTTTGACGTTCCAGTTAAAAATGTAAAATCGCGCACTACAGCCAAAGTTTCTTCCCTGCACCATACAAACCAACAAGCATTGTAAACATCCTAAAGGCAAACCTTAGCACATTATTTTTATAATACAATGGAATTGTACGAGGGGATAATTATTATTGTTGAAAATTTTCTATAATCAAGATTTACAAAGTTTCCGTGAGCATGAACAAAGTTCAAGGTGCTCTCCCACTTCAACAATGCTTGTCTCTCTCACTTTCACTTTCCTTTTTGAAAAAGTTTTGGGTTCCCCTCTTTATTTTTTTATTTTTAGACTATATGAAAGCACTCAACAGAAATAAATGACTCTCTAAAACTTCCGGGTTGTCTCCCTGGCACCGCTTTCTTTAAAGCCATTAAGCTAGGCATTTAGTGCTCAAGTAATGAATCCACCCGGATCCCAAGGTATATCAAAGCCAATTTTAATTAACAATGATTTGTAATTTAGTAGTGAGCACAAAATAACATATATCAAGCAACAACAATGTCTAACTCTCTTCCTATGCATCGGCATGTCATAAAAGAACAATTCATGCACACCAAGTAAAGGCCAATGCATAGTATAAGCAGTTTCTTGCAATTCTATCGTGTTGGAAACATAAATAGGCGGAGATGTAGTTCCTCTCTCATAATAATTGCAAGTAGGAGCAGCAAGCACATGCATATTATATCTATCAAAATCATCATGTGTAGTAGTAAAATGCAACCCATCAATATAATGCTTAATAAGCACAAACTTCTTCGATATAGTGTAGTTTGGAGAATTCAAAAAGATAATAGGACTATCATGCGTGGGTGCAATAGCAACAATTTCATGTTTAACATAAGGAACTATAGCAAGTTCATCTCCATAAGCATAATTCATATTGGCATATTGGCCACAAGCATAGCAAGCATAATCAAAAAGGGATATTTCAAGAGAATCAACGGGATCATAACAATCATCATAGCAATCATCCTTCGGTAAGCACGAAGGGGAATTAAACAATGTATGAGTTGAAGAGTTACTCTCATTACAAGGTGGGAACGGGTGATCAATCCGCTCTTCCTCCTTTTGTTCTTTGCTCTCCTCATCATCTTTTTCATCCAATGAGCTCACAGTTTCATCAATTTCTTCTTCCATAGTTTCCTTCAAAATATTAGTCTCTTCTTGGACAATGATACGTCTCCAACGTATCTATAATTTATGAAGCATTCATGCTATTTTATTATCTGTTTTGAATGATTACGGGCTTCATTATACACTTTTATATTACTTTTGGGACAAACCTCTTAACCGGAGGCCCAGCCCATATTGTTGTTTTATTGCATGTTTCAGTATTTCAAAGAAAAGGAATATCAAACTGAGTCTGTCGTGAAATTAACACGTCAGATGTCCTCATGAAAGGACTTAGTCGTGGAGCCATCGCTATGGGTTAGCTTGAAGGGGTTAAACCGGACAAGGGACACGGGAGTTTTATACTAGTTCGGCCCCTTCGATGAAGGTAAAAGCCTACGTCTAGTTGTGATGGGATTGATTGGGTTTCGATGATCAGGGAACGAATACACTTTGCCTGAGTCTCGAATTGTTGTCTGTTATCCCTGAACCGCCGCCGGGTCGTCCCTTTATATACATAGGTTGATGCCCGGCCGGTCTACAGAGTCCTGAGGCGGACTCATACAAGGGTTTGGCTCGGTCTCTCCTTTCCTAACTTACAACACAAGTTTACATAACCATGGCGGTTTGCTATTATGGGCCCTAATCCACCATTGGGCTCTGGGCCTCTAAGCTTCATAGTAAAACGCCAACTTCTAAGTCTTCATGGGCTTCAATACGGTTGAGGGTAAACCGGCCCCTCCTGGGCGGTTTATACTCAATAGTTATATCCCCAACATTAGGCCCCAGAGTGATTTGAACCTGTTCATGTCAATCTTCAGTACTTAGAAAAATCCTGTGATCATTCTCCTTCGTTTCTCGTAAACCGCCATGACTTCACCCTCTGGATACAGCAATGGATATCATGACGTCAAAAAACAAATAAAAAGATTCCCTTCATTTAATGTTATCCCGGAAATCGAGGCGATAGCTGTGCCACTCGCCGCTTTGGACTCCTCAATTTTCGCGCCAGTCTTTATCTCCCTTCCCTGTTATAAATAACCCCAATGGGCACTTTCATTTTCCCCCTTTCTCCTCATCTTCTTCCTCGCGATCGAAGAACTCCAGCGCCGCCGCCGCCGTCGATCTTTGAATCTGCACCGACCAAGGCCGCTACATCACCCTGTTTGTTCCAGAGATCCTGCCGCGCTCCTCCACCGCCGAGTGGCCCTGGTAAGTTTACTTCCCTGTAACCCTAGATCTTCATTAGGGTTTTCGAGTTCATCCATGTCCGCCATCGTTCCTTGGTTCTTCTCCAACCTTCTCCTTAGTCCGTTTACTGAGGGTGTATATATGTGTTTGCTAGGCTTTGATTTGCGGCTAGATTTATTTTGCTAGTCCACCATCCCATGGCTTCTTACTGCTCAAAACAGACTGTGCCTGGATCTTCCCTATTCCTCTTAGCGCCATTGTATGATTCAGGAAAACTTGCTTTAGTTATCCATGGTAGATCCAAAATTGTACAACGATACTGTGAAACCTGTTTTTGTAACACTTAGTAGATTTTGAACCCAGGCCCTTCGGCCTACGGGCGGTTTAACCTTTGATAATCAATCCGCCATATATCATTAGCCTTCTCTTAATCTGCCATTTGAACTTGAACAACAATTTTTCGGTTTAACACTGAATAGTACACTTAAACCATTTAATTTTAAACCGGCTTTTATTTTTTCTTTCAGTTTTCCTTCTGAGATGACGAAACAATTCTCTGCTTGCAATTGGGTTCCGTCCCGGATTACGGAGACACAAATCAACGGATATGTTACCACTGGCGCTTTAGCCTCAAAGAGGATCCTTCATTGGCGAGTTCCGGGCTCTGAATGCCCACCTGAACCTCAAGATGGAGAAGTGATTGTATTTATGCAACACTTAGACCGGGATTCAGCCCGCCCAGATCAAAAAATTTCCGGGATGTCCTCGCAAGCTTCCAACTCCATCCACAAGATATTGGACCGAACTCCGTGTCCAATATATGCAACTTTCAAGTATACTGCGAAGTCTACCTTCAAGAAGAGCCATCTGTGGAGTTGTTCCGGGATATTTTTCATTTGAACCGCCGTACTGAGTTCTCTGATGGTCCCAACACAGAACTTGGTGGTGTTTCAATTCAGAAGAGGAAAGAAGTTGACTTCCCTCATGCAAAACATCATAGCCATCCTAAAGATTGGAACCAAACTTGGTTTTATTGCCGGAACACTGCCCCTGATGGAGAAAATCCTTTGCCGGGTTACCGTCCTCACCGGCTTAGCAACGGTCACCCATTACCTTTACGCTTATCCGCCGCAGAACGGAAAAACTTTGCACCTCAACTCGCCAAGCTCCGGGCTCTCATGGCCAATGGTTTGACTTTCATTGACCTCGTCCGCTGCTGGGTATCTTGGGGTATTTTGCCTTTAAGCTGCCGCCCCGGATTGATGCATGAATATACTGGCAACGTCAAAGACCCTCAACGCTATCATGAATTAGTAATGACGGACCTTGAAGTTACTGAATCTGTGAAGAAGATGCTTGATGAAACAATCTCTGCATGCAGTCAAACCGGGTTGCCACCTTTTTGCGTGTCCAATCCTCCGCCAGCGGTAAAGTTCATCTTAATACTTACCGATTCGCCTCCGCTTTAATTATGTGCTAACATTTCCTTGCCTTATATCACAGGCCAACAACTCCTTCTGGAAACGGACTAAACCGGCCAGGGCTCCTCATGCAAAGACTAAGGCCACCAAGAAAATTTCCAAGAAGAAAACCGTCGAGTCTTCTGATCCGCCAGAAGATGAGGAATCAGACACAGAGGTAGAACTTGACTCACTTGGTCCCTTTTTCGTACATCTTATTGACAATGATTATTCCCAGGACGACGCTGAGGCCAGCCACACAGACCATGTTGAGGTAATCACTCTTTCTTCCGATTCAGATCTTGTGCCGGTTCAAAGAGTTCGCCGCACAGTTCGGAAAGTAAAACACTCTCACCCCCTTGCTCATTTGGATCCAAAATTTTCTTTGAAGACACAACAAGCTGTAGAACGTCGCACAACCCGACACAGTGGCTAGCAAATCACCTCGTCGGGTTTGCCAGATACACCAACCCGGAAACGTCGTCCAGAGGTGACTTGTTCTCCTGAAAAACTTTATCCTTTAAAGGGTTTCTTCCGATTCCCACTCACTCCGCTTGATCCGAATTATCAGGCATCTTCCAACTCGTCTGGCGGTTCATAAACCACTGAGCTGCCTCCCCTCAAGACCGTCGCTGGGTAAGTATATTGTTCCTCAATTTGTTTCTTCATGCGTCAGTTTATCATATTTTAACTTTGGATGGTGTAGCGCCAAGGCCCGATTGAGTAAGAAAGCCAAGACCAGCGGCCGTACTGACGATGTTGATCCGGAGAAGACCGCAGAGAATGAGGGCGAAAATCCTGAGATTGCCACAGACCATTCTGCTCCACAAAACCCAGGCGCTGATGCTAACCCACTAGAAGCTAAACCGGAGACACAGGTTGATACATCAACTCCTCATGCCACCCCTCCAAGTCCAACTGTTGATCCGTCAAGCCCTGTTACCAAACCACCGAGCCCTACTGCCGAAGCGCCAAGCCCTGTTAAGGAGAATGTCAATCCATCAAGCCCAGCCAAGGATGATGATGTTGTTATTACTGGCACTGCATAGACCACCCCAGGCAATCCAGTTGCTTTACCGAAACATTCCGCCAAGGATGAATTTGCGTTTATGAACAAGGGGAAAAGCAAAACCGACTTGTTAGACTATGCTGATTTGTCTGCTCAGGACCTTCATTCTGGTTTCTTAAACCGTCTCTTCACCAGCCGGGACTATGAGGCCGGTTTGGTAAATTTGATGAAGGAGCGCTATGAGGTAAACAGTTTGATCCTTTATTCTATACCTTCATTGCATTATAGCCCCCAAGGGCCGGTTTGTCTTGGAGAGTCAAACCGAGACTTCGTATATTCCATACTGTACTTTGTTGATTTTCCTTGTGTATTTGTTGATCAAACACCCATTAGCCCCCAAGTGCCAAGATTAAAACTTGTATTAATCCTTGGGACTTCAAACAAGCAGTAGAAAAAGTGATCCACTTAGCCCCCAAGTGCCAAGTGTATAACTGGTTATATGCTTGGGACTTTCAAAAAGGTATTGACATGCTCTTCTGACTGCTGCAGAGTGAGATAAATCAACAAGTCTCTCAAATTGCGGATCTTCAAGAAAATCTGAAAACCCAACAAGCAGAAACCACCAAGGCCAGGGATGAATTGAAAACCGCCTTAACCACCATGGAGCAACTCAAAGAGTGGTTCAAGTCTGAGTGGGCCAACTGGGATACCGAAAAGGATGGATTGCTGAAGCGGGCAGAAGACGGTGAATCGGCTCTTAAACCGGTGGCGGAAGAGCTTACTGGATTAAAGCGCCAAGTCAATGCCATGACTTCTGCAATATTTGGTAAGTACCGTTTGCCAAGGCTTTGTGAATGTTCCGCTTTGAAATTTTGCCGGTTTAACATGAAATCCTTAAATCGTTGTAGGTAGCCGCATTGCTCTGATATGCGGATGAAGCTCAAGGCCGCCTATACGCTGATTGAATAGCTGTATACCGATGCCCAACGGGTTATCTGTGCAACTTCCTATGACAATGCGGCCCCAACACTTATCAAGGACACTCTGGCCAGGTTATCTATGACGCCAGCATAGATAGAAGAAATGAAGCGATCCGCTGCCAGGGCTGGCGCTTTGTTAGCACTTACCCGAGCCAAAGCATGGATTGCTGACCTTGATCCGGTCGATATTGCCAAGGGCTTTCCGGGTGAACAAGAAAACGGGGTAGTGTTTGATAACGAAGCCCTCAAAAGTGTGACAAGGGAGATGCGTCCTCTGGCGAGTCAGTTGGCAGAAGAAGCTAACTTGACGGTTCACCGGTCCTTCTATGATGCTAACAACAAACGGGTTGAGGCTGTCATTCCCGAAGTGCAAAATCTTATTCCGCCAACCCATAAGCACACTTACGCCCCTGACGTTGATCCGACTGAACTTAGAAGTGAAGAGGCTGTCTTTCAGGCCTTAACCCGGATTGACTAGACCACTACTGACTTCCAGCCACTGGATGGGGAGGAGGAGGTTGAACCGACGCCAGATGACCCATCCACTTCGCATCAACATGGCGATGAAGCTTGATTCGGCAATCCGGTTGATACTGCAGGAACTGTCCGGTTTAAGACAATTCCATATTTTGGGTTGTGAAGCGCCTTGTAATAGGGTAGCAAAAATACTTTGATCTGCTGCCATCGTGCAGTGGGAAATACTTTATGTATGCAATCCCTATGTCTGCGTAAAAAGAATTGTCCTGACGGTTTACCATCGGACGGGTCATAATGCCCAAGATAAAGCCTGATTGATAATCAAACTTTAAGAAATATGAAATAAATCATACCTGTGATGTGATAACACGTTAGTTGGTTTACCAACTGTGATTGTAATGAGGGTGAAGACCCAAATCTGGAATTTTGAATAACTCCATCATGTGCAGATGGCGTATAATAAAGCATGCCGGGTTATACTGAACACCAGATGATCAAAACTGGCGACAAGTAGTCAAAGCCAGGCCGGGTTATGAAACTCCGGTTTGATAATAAGGTCTGGCAACGTGCAGTTGCAAACCAACCCGGTTTAAGAAACACCGGGCTACCAAGATGGCTGACAAGCCATACCAGGTCAAATAGATCGGTTTACATAGAATTTATCAAAAGAAAAATGACAAACGCAAATAAAACCGTGTAGTCAAGGCTTTTCAAGGGCTGCCAGGCCCAAATTCGAGGCTTTTCATGGGCTGCTAGGCCGCTGAGTTAAACCATTTGACAAAGCCTTTTAAGATGGGCCTCCAACTAACCAATCACCGTTTTAACTTTGACAAGTTCAGGGTCTCAATGAGAGTAACTGTCAAATGTTCAGAGGGTCATGCCAGGATTACCTGGATAGGAGTGGCTTACTTGATGAAGGCGGGTTAACCCGGGGGTTTAGGTAAATATACTAGGCTTCCAAGCCGTGGGTGGACCCCCAGCTACAAGGGTCCTTTCAAACTCCTTGGTATTTGACACAAGAAGCCCCCAAGTAACGTGATGAGCTGTGCTCATTAGGTTCCTATGTTTGAGTTGTGCATAGCATCCAGGCTCTCTTTGGCCCCTTGGGTGTCAAGCTCCCAAGCTGTATTGTGGCATGGCAGCCGGTTTAACAGGTAGTACTCCGCTTTGTCAGCTGAAGCCCCCATGTAACTCAAAGGATATTTGAGAAAAAAACAACAGAGGCCCTGCTTATAGAAAGGGTGCTAGTTTACTTTATTGATCATAATATATACATTGTCGAAATATGTACATAAGAAAAGCCTATGGCTCAAGTGTAGTAAGGCCATAGGAGAGCTATGTTCCACGGCCGCCGGGTCTCCTCCTCAGAGCTGCGTGAGTTGTCTCAAACGTCAATGGGGTAGTATGATCCATTGTGCAGATTTTTGCTAACCACAAAGGGCCCTTCCCAAGGTGGGGATAACTTGTGCATGTCGGTTTGATCCTGGATGAGCCGGAGCACCAAGTCGCCTTCTTGAAAAGTTCTTGTCCTAACCCGGCGGCTGTGATAACGCTGCAGGTCTTGTTGATAAACTGCCGATCAAGCCAGATCCATGTCCTGTTTCTCATATAACAGGTCCAGTGCCTCTTGCGTGCTTGCTCGTTGTCTGCTTCAACATAATTAGCAACCCGGGGAGAGTCATGACGAAGATCACTTGGGAGGACCGCCTCTGCCCCATACACCATGAAGAAAGGTGTGTATCCTGTTGATCTATTGGGGGTGGTGTTGATGCTCCATAAGACAGAAGGCAATTCTTCCACCCAACAACCCGGCGTCCGCTTCAAGGGAATCATGAGTCAGGGTTTAATGCCTTTCAAGATTTCTTGATTGGCTCTCTCTGCTTGACCGTTGGATTGAGGGTGCGCCACAGATGCTAAGTCAAGCCGGATGTGCCCTCTCTGACAGAAATCCTCCATCTCACCTTTAGAAAGGTTTGTACCATTATCCGTGATAATACTGTGTGGAAAGCCAAAGCGGAAGATAATCTTTTTAAGAAATTGAACCGTCGTAGCCGCATCACACTTGCTGATAGGCTCCGCTTCAACCCACTTGGTGAATTTATCAACCGCCACCAACAGGTGGCTCTTCTTATCCTTGGAATGCTTAAAGGGTCCCACCATATTGAGCCCCCAAGTGGCAAAAGGCCAAGTGATTTGAATCATCCATAGCTCTTGAGCTGGAACATGAGCTCTGCGTGAAAACTTTTGACAAGCATCACACCGCTTTACCAGATCCTCCGCATCAGCATGACCTGTCAACCAGTAGAACCCATGACGAAAAGCTTTTGCAACCAGGGACTTTGACCCGGCGTGGTGACCACAATCTCCTTCATGAATTTCCCATAAAATCTCTTCACCTTCTTCCGAAGAAACACAACGCTAAAATACGCCTGAAACGCTACAACGGTGTAACTCGCCGTTGTGAATAACCATGGATTTGGATTGCCGGACTATCTGCCGGGCCAGGACTTCATCATCTGGTAACTTGCCCCAGTTCATATATGCCAGATATGGAACCGTCCAATGCGGCACAACGTGTAAAGCGGCCACCAATTGAGCCTCCGGACCAGGAACAGCCAAATCCTCTTCTGTAGGCAACTTAACAGACGGGTTGTGCAAGATATCTAAAAAGGTATTGGGAGGTACCGGTTTGCGTTGAGATCCAAGCCGGCTTAAAGCGTCTGTGGCTCCATTTTTGCACCGATCAATATGCCCAACATGATACCCTTGAAGTGACCCGCCACAATATCTACCTCACACCTGTAAGCCGCCATGAGTGGATCCTTAGAATCCCAAGTACCAAAGACTTACTGAGCCACCAGATCAGAATCTCCAAAACAACGAACTCGACTTAAGTTCATCTCTTTAGCCACCCGGAGACCATGGAGTAAAGCTTCGTACTCAGCTGCATTGTTAGTACAGGGAAATATTAAGCGGAGAACATAGCAAATTTTATCTCCTCGAGGGGAAGTAAGGAAAACTCCAGCCCCCGAGCCCTCCAATTGCCTGGATCCATCAAAATGAATAGTCCAATATGGACTATCCGGTTTGTCCTCGGGCGCTTGCAACTCAGTCCAATCATTGATAAAGTCCACAAGTGCCTGAGATTTGATGGTTGTTCGAGGCACATACTTCAAACCGTCTGGACCAAGCTCAATTGCCCACTTTGCAACCTGGCCAGTTGCTTCCCTGTTTTGAATTATGTCACCCAAAGGAGCAGAAATAACCACTGTGATGGGATGGCCTTGAAAGTATTGCTTGAGCTTTCAACTTGCCATAAAAACTCCATACACCAACTTCTGCCAATGTGGATAGCGTTGTTTTGACTCGATCAGGACTTCACTGATGTAATAAACCAGTCGTTGAACCGGATACTCTTTCCCAGCCTCCTTACATTCAACCACAATTGCCATACTGACCGCTCGGGCATTGGCAGCCCCGTATAATAGCAAGGGCTCATTATCAACCGGAGCTGCAAGAACCGGCGGTTCAACCAACTGCCGCTTTAACTCCTCAAAAGCCGCATTAGCTGCGTCACTCTAGACGAAATCGTCTGTCTTTTTCAACATCTGATCCAAAGGAATTGCTTTCTCTCCCAAACGGCTGATAAACCGGCTAAGGGCTGCAATACGGCCCGCCAGACGCTGAATATCGTTGATACACTTCGGTTTAGCCAGGGATGTAATCGCTTTGATTTTTTCCGAATTAGCCTCAATGCCTCTGTTGGATACCAGAAAGCCTAAGAGCTTGCGTGCCGGAACACCAAAAACACATTTATCTAGATTGAGCATCATTTTGTAAACCCGAAGATTGTCAAATGTCTCCTTGAGGTCATCTATCAGTGTTTCCTTCTTCCTGGATTTTACCACAATGTCATCCACATAGGCAAGAACATTACGCCCAATCTGCGTATGAAGACAATTCTGCACACAATGCTGATAAGTTGCCTGGACATTCTTGAGCCCAAAGGGCATAGAAACATAGCAGAAGGCTTCGAAGGGAGTGACGAAGGCTGTTTTGTCCTAGTCCTTAACTGCCATCTTGATCTGATGATAACCTGAATAAGCATCCAGGAAACTCAGCCGCTCACAACCCATCGTCGCATCTATAATCTGATCAATATGCGGGAGAGCAAAGGGATCAGCCGGACAAGCTTTATTCAAATCGGTGTAGTCCACACACATACGCCAAGTGCCATTTTTCTTGAGAACAAGCACTGGATTAGCCAACCATTCAGGGTGAAATACTTCAACGATAAACCCAGCAGCCAACAGCTGGGCTACCTCTTCACCAATTGCCTTGTGTCTTTCCTCATTAAAGCGACGAAGAAATTGCTTGACCGGTTTAAACTTGGGATCAATATTAAGAGTGTGCTCAGCGAGTTCACTCGGTACACCTGGCATGTCAGAAGGCTTCCATGCAAAAATGTCCCGGTTCTCACGGATGAACTCGATGAGCGTGCTTTCCTATTTCAGATCCAGATTTGTGCTAATGCTGAACTTCTTGGACGAATCGCCAGGAACAAAGTCAACAAGTTTAGTCTCATCAGCCGGTTTGAAATGTAGGGTTGGGTCATGCTCAGTGGTGGGCTTCTTCAGAGGGGTCATGTTTGCCGGATCAACATTTTCCTTATAAAACTTCAGCTCCTCTGTAGCACAAACCGACTTAGCATAGGCCGCATCACCTTCCTCGCAATCCAAAGCGATTTTACGACTTCTGTGAACCGTAATGGTCCCCTTATGACCCGGCATCTTGAGCTGCAAATAAATATAACAAGGCCTTGCCATGAACTTTGCATAAGCCGGTCACCCAAACAATGCGTGGTACGGGCTCTGGACCCTCACCACTTCAAAGGTCAATGTCTCAGACCGGGAATCGTGCTCATGCCCAAACACAACTTTCAAAGCGATCTTACCAACAGGATATGTCGATTTACCTGGTACCACACCATGAAAAACAGTGTTGGACGGTTTAAGACTCTTGTCTGTCAACCCCATGCGACGAAAGGTCTCATAATACAGAATGTTGATACTGCTTCCTCCATCCATGAGTACCTTGGTGAATTTATAACCTCCCACCTGAGGTGCCACCACCAAAGCCAGGTGACCCGGATTGTCGACCCGGGGCGGATGATCCTCCCTACTCCACACAATAGGATGTTCGGACCACCACAAATAACATGGTATTGCCGGTTCAACAGCATTAACTGCCCTCTTGTGAAGCTTCTGATCACGCTTGCACAAACTAGTAGTGAACACATGATACTGCCCACCATTCAACTGCTTTGGGTGACTCTGGTAACCCGACTGCTGCTGATTTCCTTGATTATTCTGCTGGTTATTACCACCTTGATTATTTTGGTTGCCCTGATTATTCTGAAATCCAGAGCTTGAACCGCCACCACCATGAAAACCTGGACCTGAACCGCCTGATGGACCCTGATCATACCGGAAAAGATCAGAGTTTTTGAACTCCTTCATAATGTGACAATCCTTCCAGAGATGCGTTGCAGGGACTTCCTTGGTCCCATGCTTTGGGCAGGGCTGGTTCAACAAGCGCTCCAGATTCATTCCGCCGCCACGCTGGGGCGGTTTACCCTTACGATGCTGCACATTAGCGTTAGCCACAAAATCTGAATCCGCTTTACGCTTACCGTTATTCCCATGGCCTCCTTGGTTGTGTTGTTGTCCCTTTGCACCGCCGTTCTTCTTTCCCTTCTCCGGTTTCTCCTCATCAGAATCGGGATCCTTGGTATTATCAGAATCGGCAGACTTGACCAAGGCGGCCATAAGGGTGCCCAAGTCATCGCAGTGGCGCTTGAGCCGTCCCAACTTCATTTTTAGTGACTTAAACCGGCAATTGCGTTCCAAAGTGATAATTGCCTGACCAGCGTTAATCCAGTCTGAAGAATGCAAGACTTCTGAAACCCAGCGCACCCAATGAATGGTTGACTCGTTCTCCCCTTGAACACAGGCATCCACATCCACAATAGACATGGGTTGTTTGCAGGTGTCTTTGAAATTGGCTATAAACCGGGCCTTCAACTGGTCCCATGATTCGATGGAGTTAGCTGGTAAGTTTTTCAACCAAGTACGGGCTGTCCCTTCCAACATCATCGTGAAATACTTTGCACAAGCCGCTTCATCCACATCCAGCATCTCCATTGCCATCTCATAACTTTCGACCCACGCCTTAGGTGGTTGATCCGTCGTGTAATTCGGCACCTTACGTGGACCCTTGAAATCTTTAGGCAGTCGCACATTGCGTAGAGCCGGAATGAGACAAAGCACTCCCCAGGAGCTAAAGGCTAACCCGGTACCATTGTCTACTGAGGCTGCAGGTTGAACCGGGGTGGGTTGATAACGACCCGCATGCTGTGCTGCCAAAGCGGCCTCCCTTCGTGCCCTGCCATTATCCACCACATCCTGAGCATTTACTTCACCACGTGCCAGATTGGGCCTTTGGGGAACATTCCGGTGCCGTGCACTGCTAGACACTTCCGGTTCATCCATGTGCCTGCTGTAACTTTTGCTCGGACGAGGAGTGGAATGAATTCTATCCCAACTGTAGGAATAAGCATGCTGCTGCACCACAGCGGTTTGAACAAGATCTCTGGCCCGCCGTGTCTCAATTGCTGCCAGTGAATCACCCTCCATCGGAATAGCTGCCAAGCAAGATGCTGCAGCAATCATATTATCCAAAGGACTTGAGAAGTGACCCGGTGGAGTAGGCACATATTGCGGCGGGTTATCTATTTGTCGAGGTGGTTCCATCGTCTGTGGTTGATCCGGTGCTGCCCTCGGTGCGTCAGTCCGGTTTGTGGCTACTGGATTACTTGGCCCAGCCCCTGGCGTGTTGAAAAGATTCATTCCCTCGTAGACTGATGGCAGACGTGACCGATACTTTCTCCGCATTACGTCATGTGTTGCATTCTGATCCAATAGGAGTCGGTAGTTCCGCGCATGTATTTGCTCTGACTGGGTATCCAAAGCGGCCATTCTTCAGCCAACCTAGCATCCTCCGTTGCTAGGTCCTCCTTGGCCTGTGTTATTTGGTCCTTTAGCTTGGCAATATTCACATTATTCTGATCCTGTGTCTCTGGGGTAACTGCCGTGGTCAATAAGGTAGCCCAGGCATCCATCAAACCGGAGAGGACTTGAACCGCCGGCGCACTGGGCCTCCTGCCGCGGCTGCTGATCCGGTATTCATTGCTGCTGAGGACGAAGACTGCAGAGTGAGCTGTGTTCCGGCCATGAAAACTGCAACCCGACTTGGCAGTTCAAAGAGATCCGGAATACTGTTACCATCAGAATATCCTTCGAACACGCCATCTTGAACTTGGTACAGGGACTCGGTTTCACCAGTGGACGACTCGTCATCGGAATAAATAACCGTCTCGCCTTCAGACACCGGTTCAGAGCCGATCCCATGGACGCATCCTACAAACGCACGCTTCATGGCGGGTTTCACCCGGGCAGGGCTTGCATGCTGAGCCGTCTCGACGAGGTCGGTGTAGATGTCTGGCTCAGGGCCCGGTTCACCGATCTTGCCAATGAAGACGTGAATTCCGCCAAAGGGGACCCGGTACCCGTACTCGATTGAGCCGGCCTCGGGGCCCCATCCTTCATCGTCGATGTAGAGCTTGTCGCGACGACTTTTGGTCATCCGGCCGACCACGTACCCCTTAAGTCCTTCAAATCAGCCCTTCAAGAACTCGACACCATCGTGCAATAGCCCCACGGTGGGCACCAACTGTCGTGGAATTAACACGTCAGATGTCCTCATGAAAGGACTTAGTCGCGGAGCCATCGCTACGGGTTAGCTTGAAGGGGTTAAACCGGACAAGGGACACGGGAGTTTTATAGTAGTTCGGCCCCTTCGATGAAGGTAAAAGCCTATGTCTAGTTGTGATGGGATTGATTGGGTCTCGATGATCAGGGAGCGAATACGCTTTGCCTGAGTCTCGAGTTGTTGTCTGTTGTCCCTGAACCGCTGCTGGGTCGTCCCTTTATATACATAGGTCGATGCCCGGCCGGTCTAGAGAGTCCCGAGGCCGACTCATACAAGGGTTTGGCTCGGTCTCTCCTTTCCTAACTTACAACACAAGTTTACATAACCATGGTGGTTTGCTATTATGGGCCCTAATCCGCCATTGGGCTCCAGGGCTCTAAGCTTCATAGTAAAACGCCATCTTCTGAGTCTTCATGGGCTTCAATATGGTTGAGGGTAAATCGGCCCCTCCTGGGCGGTTTATACTCAATAGTTATATCCCCAACAGAGTCCAAACGGAATGAAACCTTCGGGAGCGTGATTTTTGGAAAGGATATGATCCAGGAGACTTGGAGTTCAAGCCAGGGGAGGTTCGAGGAAGCCAGGAGATAGGAGGGCACGCCCACCCCCTGGGCGCGCCCCCTGTCTCTTGGGCCCCTCGAGGCTCCCCCGGCCGACCTTTTTCGCCTATATAAGTCCACGTGCCCTAAAAACATCATAGGAGAAGATAGATCGGGAGTTCCGCCACCGCAAGCCTCTATAGCCACCAAAACCTATTGGGAGCCCGTTCCGGCACCCTGCCGGAGGGGCGGGATCCCTCACCGGTGGCCATCTTCATCATTCCGGCACTCTCCATGACAAGGAGGGAGTAGTTCACCCTCGGGGCTGAGGATATGTACTAGTAGCTATGTGTTTGATCTCTCTCTCTCTCTCTCTCTCTCTCTCTCTCTCTCTCTCTCTCTCGTGTTCTCTCTATGGCACGATCTTGATGTATCGCGAGCTTTGCTATTATATTTGGATCTTATGATGTTTCTCCCCCTCTACTCTCTTGTGATGAATTGAGTTTTCCTCTTGAAGTTATCTTATCGGATTGAGTCTTTAATGATTTGAGAACACTTGATGTATGTCTTGCCATGCTTATCTGTGGTGATAATGGGATATCATGTGCCACTTGATGTATGTTTTGGTGATCAACTTGCAGGTTCCGCCCATGAACCTATGATAGGGGTTGGCACACGTTTTCGTCTTGACTCTCCGGTAGAAACTTTGGGGCACTCTTTGATGTACTTTGTGTTGGTTGAATAGACGAATCTGAGATTGTGTGATGCATATCGTATAATCATGCCCACGGATACTTGAGGTGACAATGGAGTATCTAGGTGACATTAGGGTTTTGGTTGAGTTGTATCTTAAGGTGTTATTCTAGTACGAACTCTTGAATAGATTGATCCGAAAGAATAACTTTGACGTGGTTTTGTACCCTACCATAATCTCTTCGTTTGTTCTCCGCTATTATTGGCTTTGGAGTGACTCTTTGTTGCATGTTGAGGGATTGTTATATGATCTATCTATGTTATTATTGTTGAGAGAACTTGCACTAGTGAAAGTATGAACCTTAGGCCTTGTTTCCTACCATTGCAATACCGTTTGTGCTCAGTTTTACCACTTGTTACCTTGCTGTTTTTATATTTTCAGATTACAAATACCTATATATACCATCCCTATTGCACTTGTATCACCATCTCTTCGCTGAACTAGTGCACCTATACAATTTACCATTGTATTGGGTGTGTTGGGGACACATGGGACTCTTTGCTATTTGGTTGCAGGGTTGTTTGAGAGAGACCATCTTCATCCTACACCTCCCACGGATTGATAAACCTTAGGTCATCCACTTGAGGGAAATTTGCTACTGTCCTACAAACCTATGCACTTGCAGGCCCAACAACGTTTACAAGAAGAAGGTTGTGTAGTAGACATCAAGCTCTTTTTTGGAACCGTTGCCAGGGAGGTGAGTACTTGACGGTATATCTTTAGATCTTGCAATCGAATATTTTCGTTTCTTGTTTTATCACTAGTTTAGTTTATAAAAGAAAACTACAAAAAATGGATTTAAGTTTCTCTCATACGCTTCGTCTTTTTAATATCTTTCGTGAGTATGATGAAAAGGAAAATTGTGCTCAAGTGCTAGAAGAAGAAATCTATAGAATGTTTGACACTAAATCTTTGAATGATGAGCATGATTGCAATGTTGTTAGTATGAACTCCTTGAATATCCATAGTACTAATGATGATTGCACTAGTTATGATGAAAATGTCTCCTATAAGCAAGTCGATTTTTGTGGAGAGCATTGGGTTTGCATAGATACACCAAATAGTGGAGATAGATATTGCAAGAGGCATAAGCATGTAGAAACTAAATTGTTACAAGAAAGGCTAGATAAGAGTGCTGAAAAACTATATTTCCTTGGCCGTACTTGTGACCTTTGCAATGAAAGTGGTCATTTACATCTCCTATGCAAGTTTTTTCATGATCGAATCATGTCCAAAAATTGTCATGATTTGATTTCCCTTGCACATTATAATGAACCTAGTTTACTTATGGGTTATGAAGAAATGAAACGTTTAACTAAATTTCTTCCAGAATTTGCCCGTTATACCCTTCTTGATTTTGATCTAGAGACGATTTATATGTTTTGTGCGGTGAATTGCATTGAAAATCCTTATATTGCCAATTACATAAAGAAACGAAAGCAAATAGAAGATGATGAGAATACTAGTGAAAGGGAAGAGACTTCTCAATATCCTCCTATTATTTTCTATGATGAATCAGGTAACGAGGAGGAGCTTTCTATTAAACCAATCTCATCTATAAGGAGCTCAAAGAAGAAGGTTGAACCCACACATAATGTGAAAACGAAAAGAAGGAGCAACAAAGGTAAAAAAGTATCTCTCTCGAATGACGTTGCTCCTACTACTCATTGTGATGATGATAATTGCTATACTATTGGTGCTATCCATACTATTAATGATGAGAGTCATTATGCTTATGATATGAAAAGACCCAAGCTTGGGGAAGCTATGTTTGATGAGGATGACATATTTGAGAATATATTTGCTGAAATTAATGTTTGTCCCAAGCTTGGGGATACTACATTTAATGAAGATGATATTTTTTGCCTCCCAAGTTTTGATATGCAAAGTTGTTATGATGATAGTATGCCTCTTACCTATGATGATTATATTGATGAAAGTGGGTTTGGAAGAGTGTCAACTTTATGAGGTAGTGATCCCACTATTTTGGAGGATGTTGAATCTCATAATATTTATGAAAGTGGATTTGGAAGAGTGTCAACTTTATTTAGTGATGATTCCACTATCTTGGAAGAGGTTTCAATCGATTATGATGAGAACAAAGTTGCTACTTATGATGATTATTGTGATGAAACTTATGCTATAAAAAGTAGTGGTGATTATATTTATAAAACTTGTCATGATTATGATTACCCTTTTTCTGAACATTACTCTTTTAATGTGGAAACAATTTATAGTATTCAAATCTCTTATGATACTCCCAATATTCGAATAAGAAGAATTTTGCCTATGTGGAGGGTAGTAAATTTTCTATGCTTGTAGATCAAGAAAAGAATGCTTTAGGTGCTGGTTATATTGTTGAATTAATTCATGATGCTACTGGAAATTATTTTGAGGGAGGAACATATGCTTGTAGGAATTGCAATAATATCAAGTTTCCTCTCTATGTGCTTAAAGTTTTGAAGCTATGCTTGTTTTGCCTTCCTATGCTAGTTGATTATTGTTCCCATAAGTTTTTTGCTCACAAAATCCCTATGCATAGGAAGTGGGTTAGGATTAAATGTTCTAGTCATATGCTTCATGATGCTCCCGTTATGTTTCAGTTCTTATCTTTTATGTGAGCATCATTGCCATCATCATGCCTAGCTAAAAAGGCATTAAAGAAAAGCGATTGTTGGGAGACAACCCAATATTTATCCTTACTGTTTTTGTGTGTACACATGATTATGCTACTGTAGTAATCATGTTTTATAGCTTTTGTTTCAATAAAGTGCCAAGTAGAACCTTTGGGAAGACTTGGGTGAAGTCTATACGATCTTGCTGTAAAAACAGAAACTTCAGCGCTCACGAGAATAGCTGACATTTTTTACTGAAGAGTGATTTTAGGTTGATTCTTTTTGCAGATGATTAATAGAAAAATTGCTCAGGTCCACCAATTTATTTCAGAATTGTTTTAGTTCCATAAGTATACGTTTGGTACAGATTACTACAGACTGTTCTGTTTTTGACAGATTCTGTTTCCATTGTGTTGTTTGCTTATTTTGATGAATCTATGAGTAGTATCGGAGGAAATGAACCATAGAGAAGTTAGAATACAGTAGATATTACACCAATATGAATTTAGAATGAGTTCATTACAGTACCTAAGTGGTGGTTTTATTTTCTTATACTAACGTAGATTACGAGTTTTCTTTTGAGTTTTGTGTGGTTGAAGTTTTCAAGTTTTGGGTAAAGATTCGATGGACTATGGAATAAGTAGTGGAAAGGGCCAAAGCTTGGGGATGCCCAAGGCACCCCAAGGTACAATTCAAGGACAATCAAAAGCCTAAACTTGGGGATGCCCCGGAAGGCATCCTCTCTTTCGTCTTCGTTCATCGGTAACTTTACTTGGAGCTATATTTTTATTCGCCACATGATATGTGTTTTGCTTGGAGAGTTATTTTATTTTGTTAGTATTTGCTTGATGTTATTTATATTAATTTTTTGCATCTATATTTTCAATAAAAATGTCAAGGATAGCCTTTACCATGCTTATTTTGCAAGTATACATGTTGCTGTTTGAAAACAGAAAGTTTACCGCTGTTGCAAAAATTCCCTAGAAAATTCGGAGAATGATATAATGTTGAATATTTTTGCATATTGAGATCTGATAAATCTTCTACAGCGTAGTATTTTTCTCATAATTTTTGGAGTTAGGGAAGTATGATGAATCTTGCATTCTTTACAGACTATACTGTTTTGGCAGATTGCTGTTATGTTTGCATTGTTTGCATATGTTTGCTTGTTTAATGATTCTATTTGAGGATAGGAGTATTAAATATGTAGAGGCATTTAGTATGCAATGTTGAATAATAATTTTAGTGATTTGTTACAGTAGAAAATGATAAGGTTTTGCATTGGTTTATACTAACCTATCTCACGAGTTCTTGTTGAGTTTGTTGTGGATGAAGCTTTTGATAAAAAGAAGAGAAACCATGATATGAGAGGAATTAAGGAGACATAAAAGCTCAAGCTTGGGGATGCCCAGGGAACCCCAAGATAATATTCCAAGAAGTCTCAAGCATCTAAGCTTGGGGATGCCCCGGTAGGCATCCCACCTTTCTTCTTCAACAACTATCGGTTAGTATCGGTTGAACCTAAGTTTTTGCTTCTTCACATGAGTTGTGCTATCCTTGCAATGTCATTTTATTTTACTTTGCTTGCTGTTTGAATAAAGTACTTAAGATCTGAAATTCTTAAATGAGAGAGAGTCTTCACATAGCTACATAATTATTTAGCTACTCATCGTTCTTCACTTATATCTTTTGGGAGTAGTTTGTCATTTACTCGTGTGCTTCACTTATATCCTGTGAGTAAATGGTTAAATGAGTTGAATGCCATAAATCTGAAATTTTATATGTTCATTTGCTTCTCCCATGGGGAGTAATGATTTCACATCTAAGAAGTAGAGGTTTATTGAAGGTTAGCAAGCATTGTATTGATCATTTGAACAATTCATGAAAGAATATTGAAGGAAGAGAGATTTCACATATAAATATAATATCCTAGACATCTTTTATAATTGTGAGCACTCATTATGTATGACATGCTAAAGAGTTGATGTTGGACAAGGAAGACAACATAATGGGTTATGTTTTCTCACATCTCAGTTAAAGTATATTGTCATGGATCATTCAAACATGTTGAGGTTGCCTTTCCCCCCTCATGCTAGCCGAAATTCCTTGCACCAAGTAGAGATACTACTTGTGCTTCCAAATATCCTTAAACCCAGTTTTTGCCATGAGTGTCCACCATACCTACCTATATGCGATATTTACCTGCCGTTCCAAGTAAATTTGCATGTGCCAAACTCTAAACCTTCAAATAATAATCTGTTTTGTATGCCCGAATCACTCATGTAGCGACTAGGGGTTGTCAGTATCTTCCATGCTAGGTGGGTTATTCTCAAGATGAGTGGACTCCGCTCATCATGCACGAGAAAAATGGCTAGTAACCGGGATGCCAGTCCCATGATCAAAAGATCAAAATCAAATCAAAAATAATTGCAAACAAAACTCCCCCAGGTTTGATGTTCATTGGAGGCACCCGTTGTTTTGGGCAAGCCATGGATTGATGATTGTTGGTGGACGGGGAGTAAAAAGTTTTACCATTCTCTTTGGGAACCGCCTATAATGTATGTATCATGGAAGATATTGGGAACTCTTGGTTGTTATGTTGACAATGAGATCATACCTCTCAAAATTATTTATCTCTATTTCAAAATAGAGCTCTGGAACCTCTGCAAATCCATGCTTCCCTCTTTGAAGGGCCTATCTTTTACTTTATGTCTTTTACTTTATGCATGAGTCAAGGTGATCTTCACCTTTCCCTTTTTTATTTTATCCTTTGGCAAGCACCTCGTGTTGGAAATATCCTGATATATATATCCAATTGGATGTAAGTTAGCATGAACTATTATTGGTGACATCACCCAAAGGTGAATACGTTGGGAGGCAACACTATAAGCCCCTATCTGTCTCAGTGTCCGATTGAAACTCCATAACCATTAGTATTGCGTGAGTGTTAGCAATTGTAGAAGACTATATGATAGTTGAGTATGTGAAGTTTGCTAAATCAAAGCTTTGACATAGACCCTTCCTGAAAATAAGATGAATTCCAATTGTTTGATGACTAAGAATGAAGTTTGCTAGTTTTCAAGAAAGTTTTTGGTCTATGCTTTAACATGTGAATTGCTTGTTACAGGTTCGTGAGAAGTTTTATGAGATGAACTATTGTTATGACACATAATCATGCTAGAAAAGGTGATTGAAATTATCATTGATCAAACTTGTGCACCTTCTAGCATTCACACTTCATAAATTCTATCTTTTATCATTTACCTACTCGAGGACGAGCACGAATTAAGCTTGGGGATGCTGATACGTCTCCAACGTATCTATAATTTATGAAGCATTCATGCTATTTTATTATCCGTTTTGAATGATTACGGGCTTTATTATACACTTTTATATTACTTTTGGGACTAACCTATTAACCGGAGGCCCAGCCCATATTGTTGTTTTATTGCCTGTTTCAGTATTTCGAAGAAAAGGAATATCAAACAGAGTCCAAACGGAATGAAACCTTCGGGAGCGTGATTTTTGGAAAGGATATGATCCGGGAGACTTGGAGTTCAAGCCAGGGGAGGTTCGAGGAAGCCAGGAGATAGGAGGGAGCGCCCACCCCCCTAGGCGCGCCCCCTGTCTCCTGGGCCCCTCGAGGCTCCCCCGACCGACTTTTTTCACCTATGGAAGTCCACGTACTCTAAAAACATCGTAGGAGAAGATATATTGGGAGTTCCGCCGCTGCAAGCCTCTGTAGCCACCAAAAACCTCTCGGCAGCCTGTTCCGGCACCCTGCCGGAGGGGGGGATCCCTCAGCGGTGGCCATCTTCATCATCCCGGCTCTCTCCATGACAAGGAGGGAGTAGTTATGTGTTTGATCTCTCTCTCTCTCTCTCGTGTTCTCTCTATGGCATGATCTTGTTGTATTGCGAGCTTTGCTATTATAGTTGGATCTTATGATGTTTCTCCCCGTCTACTCTCTTGTGATGAATTGAGTTTTCCTCTTGAAGTTATCTTATCAGATTGAGTCTTTAATGCTTTGAGAACACTTGATGTATGTCTTGCCGTGCTTATCTGTGGTGACAATGGGATATCATGTGCCACTTGATGTATGTTTTGGTGATAAACTTGCGGGTTCCGCCCATGAACCTATGCATAGGGGTTGGCACACGTTTTCGTCTTGACTCTCCGGTAGAAACTTTGGGGCACTCTTTGAAGTACTTTGTGTTGGTTGAATAGATGAATCTGAGATTGTGTGATGCATATCGTATAATCATGCCCACGTATACTTGAGGTGACAATGGAGTATCTAGGTGACATTATGGTTTTGGTTGATTTGTATCTTAAGGTGTTATTCTCTAGTACGAACTCTTGAATAGATTGATCCGAAAGAATAACTTTGAAGTGGTTTCATACCCAACCATAATCTCTTCGTTTGTTCTCCGCTATTAGTGGCTTTGGAGTGACTCTTTGTTGCATGTTGAGGGATTGTTATACGATCTATCTATGTTATTATTGTTGAGAGAACTTGCACTAGTGAAAGTATGAACCTTAGGCCTTGTTTCCTACCATTGCAATACCGTTTGTGCTCAGTTATACCACTTGTTACCTTGCTGTTTTTATATTTTCAGATTAGAAATACCTATATCTACCATCCATATTGCACTTGTATCACCATCTCTTCACCGAACAAGTGCATCTATACAATTTACCATTGTATTGGGTGTGTTGGGGACACAAGGGACTCTTTGTTATTTGGTTGTAGACAACAGAGACTTTCTCAATAAACCCATCAATATTGTAGTTATATTCATAATTTTCATAGCAATATTTCAATATAGCATAATTTTCAGGCCTACAAACATCATCATCTAAAGCTTCATACTTTTCAAACAAAGATTCAATTTCATAAGCAGCCTTAAAAGCAACAAATTATTCAATTTGTTCAACATCATAGTAATCATATATACCATTAGCATAAGAAGCTAAGGTTTCATTATCATTAAATTTGCATGAAAAGGGAAGGTGTGGAACCTTCATCCTAGAGCGACAAGTAATATCATATCTCAAGCATAGATCCCGAGCATACCAACGCAACATATTAATTTGATCCCATAATAGTTTCCCTTTTTGTGTCAAGCGATCATCCCTAAAGTATTCACGTTGATCCAATGTTACTCCCTTTACATAATTGAATGAGGTTTTCTCAGGATTATCAAAGTAGTACATAATATTTTTCACATAATGATCATCGAGGGTTTTAAGAGGTTCTTTATCTCCTAATTTTTTTGGAATTTCGTATTCCATATCCATAACTAAAGAGAGAGAACAACTTAGAACAGCAAATAAAATTACTTAGTGATAAAGCAAACCAGCACACACAAGAATATTCACCCCACACTATGACTCCCAGGCAACGGTGCCAGAAAAAGGTCTTGATGACCCGCAAGTATATGGGATAGTTGTAGCCTCTTTCGATAAGTAAGAGTGTCAAACCCAATGAGGAGCTAAAGTTAGAACAAATACTCTCTCGAGTCCTATCGGCCACTGATACGACTCTACGCATGCCTGACGTTCGCTTTACCTAGAACAAGTATGAAACTAGAGGTACTTTGTAGGTGTGATAGGATAGGTTTGCAAGATAATAAAGAACGTGTAAATATAAACTAGGGGCTGTTTATATAAAATAAGTAATAATATAAATATAGCAAGTGTGGAAAAGTGGTGGTAGGAGTTGTGAAATTGTCCCTAAGCAATTGACTACTTTACTAGACTGATATCAAGTTTCATGTGGGAGAGGCCACTGCTAGCATGTCATCCCTGACTTGGAATTCTATGCACTTATGATTGAACTATTAGCAAGCATCTGCAACTACTAACGTTCATTAAGGTAAAACCCAACCATAGCATTAAGATATATTGGTCCCCTTCAATCCCGTATGCATCAATTTCTATGCTAGGTTAAAGCTTCTATCACTCTTGCCCTCCAATACATAGTCCTATCAACATACAACTAACACTATGGTGTGATCCACGCGCGCGCTCATATGATGGGCACCAAAGGACATCAACATAACCACAAGCAAATTAAATCAATCATAGCAATTCATCAACCACCAATAGGACAACGAAAATCTACTCAGACATCATAGGATGGCAACACATCATTGGATAATAATATGAAGCATAAAGCAACATGTTCAAGTAGAGGGTACATCGGGTTGCGGGAGAGTGGACCGCTGTAGATAGAAGGGGGAAGGTGATGGAGATGTTGGTGAACATGGTGGAGGTGTTGGTGAAGATCATGGTGATGATGATGGCCTCCAACAGCGTTCCGGCGCCACCGGAAGCAAGGGGGAGAGAGCCCCCCTTCTTCTTCTTCTTCTTCCTTGACCTTATCCCTAGATGGAAGAAGGGTTTCCCCTCTGGTCCTTGGCTCCCATGGCGTGGGAGGGGTGAGAGCCCCTCCGAGATTGGATCTATCTCTCTGTCTCTCTCTGTTTCTGCGCTCCCAGATCCTTCCCCTTCACCGTTTCTTTTATAACCGGAGATCCATAACTCCGATTGGGGTGAATCTTTCGCCCAAATTTTTCTCCTAAAATTAGCTTTCTTGCGGCAAAAGAAGAGCGTCAACTGCCTTAAGGGTGGCCCACAAGGGTGCCAGGCGTGCCCAGGGGGAGGGTGTGCCCCCTATCTCGTGGCCACCTCGGACACCGTTTCGCGTTGATTCTTCCTCCGGAAAATCCCAAATATTCCAAAATAATTCTCCGTCCGTTTTTATCCCGTTTGGATTCTGTTTGATATGGGTTTCTTGCAAAACATAAAACATGCAACTAGCACTAGGCACTGGATCAATATGTTAGTCCCAAAAATAATACAAAAAGTTTCCAGAAGAATATGAAAGTTAAAGAGTATTGGCATGGAACAATCAAAAATTATAGATACGACGGAGACGTATCACCGATGAAGACGTGAGTTCCACCAAAGGGGACCCGGTACCCATACTCAATTGAGCCGACCTCGGGGCCCCAGCCTGCATCATCGATGTAGAGCTTGCCGCGACGACTCTTGGTCATCCGGCCCACATCTTACCCCTTGATCCCTTCGAAGCTACCCTTTAAGAACTTGAAACCACCGTGTGCTAGCCCCACGATGGGCGCCAACTGTCATGGGATAGTCACGGCAGATGTCCTAGTGTGAGGACTTAGTCGTGGAGCCATCGCAACTAGGTTAGCTTAAAGGGGTTAAATGGGACAAATGACATAGAGAGTTTATACTGGTTTAGCCCCTTGCGGTGAAGGTAAATGCCTAATCCAGTTTGAGGTGGTATTGCTTATGTCTCGATTACTAGGGAGCGAATACGCTTGACCTAGCTTTCGATCTCTTGCTTCTTGCCCTGGACCTCCACCGGGTCGTCCCTTTATATACACAGGTTGGCGCCCAGTGGCTCACAGAGTCCCGGCCGGCTCATAGACAATGTGTCCGGCTCGGTGACTAACTATACTTGCCTTACAATATAAGTCATACACGTATGGCGGTTTACCCTATGGGCCTTAAGTCGCTCTTGGGCCTTCGCCCCATGAACTGCCATCTTCAATATCCTCATGGGCTTCATATAGGATGAACCGCCATAGGTATAACCCGGCCCCTCCTGGGCAGGTTATACCTAATAGTTATATCCCCAACACCGACTGATGAACAATGAAGGGCGGGAGTGAAGGGAACCGGCGATGGGCAAGGAAGAAAGCGCAGTATGATTTGGGAGGCAGGGCCGGCAATTCTTATAGGCGGCCAGGGCGGGGCCGGCATGCACGCACGAGACCAAGCTCGCGGTGGAACGTTCCACCGCGCAAAAAAGTCTAGGGCGGGCGGGTTCCTTTCAAAGACAAGTGTAGCGGGTGTCGGTGTCAAAACCGGCGGATCTCGGGTAGGGGGTCCCGAACTGTGCGTCTAGGCGGATGGTAACAGGAGACGAGGGACACGATGTTTTTACCCAGGTTCGGGCCCTCTTGATGGAGGTAAAAACCTACGTCCTGCTTGATTAATATTGATGATGTGGGTTACAAGAGTAGATCTACCACGAGATCAAGGAGGCTAAACCCTAGAAGCTAGCCTATGCTATGATTGTTGTTCGTATATGTCGACTAGCCTGGCCCCTGGTTTATATAATGCACCAGCGGCCTAGGATAACAAGAGTCCTAGCCGAATACGCTGGTGGGGGAGGAGTCCTTGTCTTGATCGCCAAGTCTTGTGGAATCTTCCTTGTATGCGGCAACTGTCCGGACTGGCCCATGAGTATACGGCCATGGGGATCCTCGGCCCAATCCAACTGATCGGGAGACGATGTGGTGAGTACCCCCTAGTCCAGGACACTGTCAGTAGCCCCCTGAACCGGTCTTCAAGTTGGGGACGCTCCTCGATTCTTCCGAACTGTTCTTCATCTTCGGTCGTCGGTCTTGAAAACTGGTTCAACAAATCTTCTCATCTTCGATCTTGAGGATCACCGAAATGCATTCGACGAGTTTACACGTCGGGTATCCGAGGAGCCCCTTTAAGTTTCCGGCCTTTATCAATGCCTTGTTATTTTTATGCCACACCTCGGGTTTGAAGTTGTTCCCGGGCAGCAACGTCCTCTTGCGTCCGAGCTCCAATGCTGGACTGCATTCGAGGTATCTTTTGCAGCCGAGCACCAATGCCGGACTGCTTCCCAGCTCTAACGCCGGATTATGTATCCGAGCTCCAACGCCGGACGGTATCCGAGCTCCAACGCCGGACTATGTATCTGAGCTCCAACGCCGGACTGTATCCGAGGTGTCGTAAATCACCTTGGTTCAAAGAAGTTTGAAGGAGTTTAGCCGAGATTAATGCCGGAAGTGCCCTCTATGGAGCCAGCCACTAGCGCCCGAGCTTTACGCCGGACTACTTCTGAGGTGGTGCACCACCCCGAATGTGGGCCAATTTTTGTCAATATTTTTGATTGGTGCCAGTAGCCCTCAAGGTGGGTATCGGTCTAAAACCCGAGATGCACATGAAGGATGACATAAGACCGCTGATCCCCGTAGCCGCTGAGACTCATGTTGATTTGCAAAATCGGTCTGAGGATCAAGTCCTAGCTCGGCAGAATATTTCGGGACACAAAAAGCGGCGTGCTCAGACCTCGAGACTCAGGTTGGGTGCGGCCGACCAACCTGAGGATCAAAATCTCCTCGGAAACTGTATTGCACTTAACATTTTCTGCATAGAACAAGCAATGCAGTAGCCCCCAAAACACTGGTCGGGTGGCAACACCAGATCAGGGGATCAATGTGCCCCTTTAATATTTGTAAATAATAAGCCCGAAGCCCAGTAGCCCCCGAGCCTTAATGCGGGCACGGGTGGCCGAATTAAGGATTGATATCCATAGTAAAATCACAAATTATGTGTAATGACTCTATGTATCCAAGTACTTTACGTCATTAATGCTCGGATCCGCATTGTACAAAACTTTGTTGACCGACCATCGGCTTCAACCTCCTCGGCCAGTAGCCGAGGAGTGTTTGTCCTACTTTATAAAGCCTTTATGAGGGCAAAGATTGACAACAAACAAGGCAATCTGGCCATACAGTTTTATAAACAAAGGTATGCAGAGAGATATGTTATATTACTGTTTAACAGAAGAAATGTCTTCCAAAGAAAATAGTCCCGCTATCGGTTCCTTTCTTTGGGTTGTCATGCTAAGCATGATCATGAAACCTCGGTTCCAATGTAAGAGCAAAATATCGAGGATTTAGTTTGGGAGGCCAGTTAATAGCCCCCGGTAGTGTTCGGCGACAGTCGAGGTCAAGCCGTAAACACTTCGGCCATTGTTATGAATGGCTCGTCGTTTAACGCCTTCATCAGATCGCCGACTAGTTTACGCTTATTGTGATAGTCAGTTTTTGGCTTTCTCCACTGAGGTGCTTAACCATGTGAGCTGGAGGCACAATCGCAGTGGTTCTCCCTTTGCACACCTAGCCGAACAAAGCGAAACATAGGAGGCAAGCGCAGGAGCCGGGCGACCCAACTATTGACCGAAGACACAATTTGAAACCGATGCATATATAGCAATATCCGAGAATGTTTTGCCGAATCTCTAAAGGTGTCCGGCGTTGCACTGCGAGACTTGTGCTGAAAACACACAAATAGTTTAAAAGTGCCATGGGCTCGAAAAGCCAAAAAACTTATTCAAAAGGTTAATGTACGAACTAGATCAAGTGTTCGGGGCCAATCGAAAATTGGACTTTAGAAAAAAAAGTGCTTCTACCATGCTTTAACAATAAAAACTCTGCAACGACTAAGAAGAAAAACACTTATTATAAAACGGCTCAAATAAACATAAGAGCCCCCAAGTGACTTGGGTAAAAGTTGACTATATAATGTAAGGTGACATGTAGAATGCCTTCTAGCCGGATTGTAGATCGTTTGTCGTAGCGGACCTTTTGGCTTCAACCTCTGGACCCAATAGTCTGGAGTGTGTCCGAATACCCTCGTGGTTATAAAAACCGGGGCATGCGTAGAGACCAGGCGTAGGGGTCATTAGTGCTTTATCAGACAAGTGCCCAACTAGTTATGTTATATTACATGGTTAGTAAGAAACATCTTCCAGGGAGAATAGTTCCGTTAGGGGTTCCTTTCCCTGGGAGGCATGCCCTAAAGTGCATGTCCGGACTGCGAAAAGAGAAGAAAAACATCTGGGGGTAGGTAAATAAATAGGTAAGAAATCATCTTTTAGTTCACCCACCGAGTATTCCCTTAAGAACGCTAGCTTTCGGCTTCACCCAGTCTGAGGTACACATCCGGCTGACCCGGCAGTAACAATCGCAGAGGTGCTCCCTTTACCACCTAGCCGAACAATCGGGAACGTAGGGGTAAGCACAGGAGCCAGGCAACCCAGCTTGGCCAAAACTTAAGTCATATCGATGCATATAATGGTGAATAAAAGGTACATGCGGAAGTGTGACACATGTGTTGGGCATAAAGCCCATATTAATAAGCTTCTGTTAAAGAAGCCCCTAGGTATAATGAGCGTGGTTAGCGCGTCAAGTATGTGCAAACAAAGTTTGTACAAGGAAAATTTTTACAAGCAACTTTTTTCCAAAAAGGTATAATGCTTGGCCGAGCCGAACACAAGTTAAAAAATTTAAAACTTTGAGCATGAAGACAACTTAGCTGGTTAATGTGTTCGGTATTGATGACGCAGTCCGAGCTTGATGCGGGACAAGGTTCCATCCCGCAAGCCGGTCCCGAGGTGGCGGAGCAAAGAGCTCGGCACTCCGAAGTGGTGACATAGCACGGTCAATGCAGGACGGCAGAGTGATGCCGAAATCCCTGGCATGGGGTAATGAAGTGTTGACGAAGCCCCCCTTCCAGCCGAGGTGACGTCAAAGGATATAGTCCGGCTGGATCATTTTCCTGGGCACAAAAAATAGTGCAAACCAGAGATAATAGTAATAAAAAAATCGTTGCATAATAAATAATTTATGCAAAATGAGTAGTAAAAGAAATATGGCCTAGCGTCGAAGTCAATATCGATGCAGGGCGGCGGCGTGATGCGGTAAAGGCATGGCAAGGCCTGAATTCACAGGTCGGTTCGAGTTTCGGCTGCGGCGTTCGCCGGACTATGTATGGAAACTGACCGAACCACCATGCAACCGTCGTTAATGCGGTCACCATTTGATAGACCTGCGTACATATGATGGACAAACCAGAGTAATAATTCGTTGGGAAAAATGAACCCAAACAAACAAAAAATACTAGGATTAATAGCACCTGGTTTATTTGTTGTAGCAATCTGAAGAAAGGTGATTCCCAGAATCGGGACTCGATCCGCGCACCCATTGCCTGATGGGCGATAAAACGACGGCATGGTAATGCTGGCAAAGGTTGGCTCGCCGAGGCAAAGCCCTCAGCCCAGCTAACGTGACGGAGCTGGTCGGCTAGTGACGCCGAAGTGTCCGGAGTAGGTTGATGAAGAGATGATGAAGCCCCCGGTCCAGCTAACGTGATGAAGCCTTAGTGTCAGCCGATGAGTCGAAGTAGGTCGGCGTGATGGACACCAGCTTGAAGAAGCAATAGTGCGGCCCTGCCGATGCAGGTCGTGACGTGGTCGATGCCGGCTTGATGAGGCGACCGTGCGGCGATGCCGGTATGCCCGCTCCGTGTAATCCGTGGGGCGGCGATGTTGATGATGATTTATCCTTCACGATGTCGGACTCTTGTTCGGCTTGCCGAGATGATGATCCGAAGAAGTTTAGCTCGGCTCAACAAAGTGACGACATGTCTAGCGTAGGTCGGCAGCCGTGGAGCAATATTGCTGGACTGGTTTGACACCAGCATGATATTGAAGATCATGTTCAAAAGATTTTTTAGTGGGATGTGTTCGGGAACAAAACACAATACCCCATACAAAACTTCCTTCAAAAAGGATGTCCGAAATTCCGTTCGTAAAAAGGATGAACTCGGGTCAGATTTGTTTTCGCGCAGAAAACAGATCTGAAAAGTGATGCACTAATCGGAAGGTTACCGGAGTTTGGACGGTCGGATCGAGCTGAAATTTGGAGGGGTGGTAGATATAGAAATTCCGCAGCCGATCAACGGTTGGATCTTCCAAAGGAGGTCCGAGCTAGAATCTGGACACCATGCCCTAAACTCGTCCAGATTCAATGCGGATCCGGTATATCGGAGATTGCCAGAGATTCCTCCATCGGAACTCGACGAAATGTTTCAGGGTTGTTGTAGACTCAATTCCGCACAATTCCATCAAAGCAATCATCAAACCGACGCTCGAGGAGGCGGTGACGGCGGATATAAGTTCGTTGTCCAGAAAAATAGTACGGTCGTCCGAGGGCAATGTTGACGTTGAGCCCCCGGGCTCTCTGGATGATGCCTCCATGATCTTGATACAGATCGGAGTTGATTTTGATGAAGGACCTCCTCCAAACATAACGGTCGGAGGTAGGGCGCGGTCCTTGGTCGAACCAAGGTGACCAGTCGAGCTGGTGACGAAGATGCCGAAGTCGCAGTTGATCTACAGGCGAGCCATCGACCTTTTGCCGAACACACAGGGGACCTCTCAATGAAAGCACCAATGTCGGTGTCAAAACCGGCGGATCTCGGGTTGGGGGTCCCGAACTATGCGTCTAGGCGGATGGTAACAGGAGACGAGGGACACGATGTTTTTACCCAGGTTCGGGCCCTCTTGATGGAGGTAAAACCCTACGTCCTGCTTGATTAATATTGATGATGTGGGTTATAAGAGTAGATCTACCACGAGATCAAGGAGGCTAAACCCTAGAAGCTAGCCTATGGTATGATTGTTGTTCGTATATGTCGACTAGCCTGGCCCCTGGTTTATATAATGCACCAGAGGCCTAGGATAACAAGAGTCCTAGGCGAATACGCTGGTGGGGGGAGGAGTCCTTGTCTTGATCACCAAGTCTTGTGGAATCTTCCTTGTATGCGGCAACTGTCCGGACTAGCCCATGAGTATACGGCCATGGGGATCCTCGACCCAATCCAACTGATCGGGAGACGACGTGGTGAGTACCCCCTAGTCTAGGACACCGTCAGCGGGAAAGATGGCGTTGCGTCATAGCGGAGGCGAGGCCGGTGGATAGCCAGCCGCACCCAGGGTTAAAGTATGATGGGTATTTGTAATACCCGCGTCCATACTGGTACCCTCCGTTGGTGGTGGGGTATGCACTCCTAGACTCAAGGTAGTCTTCGATACAAAATTCCTGTGTAGTCGCTTGACTACAAAATTATAGTCTAACTTCGCCAGTGCAAACAATGTTATTTGAACCTTTCTTATTTCCATCATATCAGAACAAAATTTATAAAGTTTGGTGTCGGTGTCAAAACCGGCGGATCTCGGGTAGGGGGTCCCGAACTGTGCGTCTAGGCGGATGGTAACAGGAGACAAGGGACACGATGTTTTTACCCAGGTTCGGGCCCTCTCGATGGAGGTAAAACCCTACTCCTGCTTGATTAATATTGATGATATGGATAGTACAAGAGTAGATCTACCACGAGATCAGAGAGGCTAAACCATAGAAGCTAGCCTATGGTATGATTGTTGTTCGTCCTACGGACTAAAACCCTCCGGTTTATATAGGCACCGAAGAGGGTTAGGGTTACACAGAGTCGGTTACAATGGTAGGAGATCTACATATCCGTATCGCCAAGATTGCCTTCCACGCCAAGGAAAGTCCCATCTGGACACGGGACAAAGTCTTCAATCTTGTATCTTCATAGTCCAGGAGTCCGTCCAAAGGTGATAGTTCGGCTATCCGGACACCCCCTAATCCAGGACTCCCTCAGTAGCCCCTGAACCAGGCTTCAATGACGACGAGTCCGGCGCGCATATTGTCTTCGGCATTGCAAGGCGGGTTCCTCCTCCGAATACTTCATAGAAGATTTTGAACACAAGGATAGTGTCCGGCTCTGCAAAATAAGTTCCACATACCACCGTAGAGAGAATAATATTTACACAGATTCAGTCTGCTGACGTATTCCGTGGCATCACACCACGGTCAAGTCTTTATTCGAATCGTTTTTACTGTTCCACCTTAGCGCGTTTAGCGAGGCGGTTTCCTTGGCACGTCTTGTCAAAGCAGAGATCATGTCCCCTTATTCCGGGATTCTCATTAATACGGGCGCGGGTAACCTAGTCGTGCCCGTTGGCACGTCTCCTCTATCGAAGGCGAGTCTCGAACGGTCACGGGGAAGGCTCTTGGTATTCAACCTCTTTATAAAGAGACCAAGGCTCCACTCCTTTCTTTCAATCTCACTCGAATTTGCCCCTCGCCTTGAGTTCCAACACCCAAAGCTCCAGATTCAGGCGCTTCTGACCTTCGATGATGTCCGGCTCCGACCTGCAAGGCCGGTGGATGCCTTCCTCCGTTACGGAAGAAGACGTGCTAAAGCTAAGAGATGCCAGGTATATAACCGGCGAAATTTCGCATAGGCTGCCTGCCCAAGGGCAGGTTATTCCCACTCCCAAGCCTGGCGAAAGTGTGGTGTTCGCGTCTCACTTTCTTCGGGGGCTAGGCTTCCCGACGGACCCCTTCGTGAGGGGGCTCATGTTTTACTATGGGTTGGAATTTCATGACTTGGATCCAGAGTCCATCCTCCACATCTCATTATTCATTGTCGTATGCGAAGCCTTCCTCCGCATTACCCCTCACTTTGGATTGTGGCTCAAGACCTACAAAGTGGAGCCGAAGATGATCAAGGGGCAGCAGGCAGAGTGCGGAGGGGCTGTTATAAGCAAGAATGCTGATGCTCCATGGCCCGAGGGCTCTTTTCAAGGGGAGCTCAGCCTATGGCAACAAGAGTGGTTTTATATCACAGCTCCCAGGGGCATCAAATGGGTGGCGCCACCTGTCTTTCGCTCGGGTCCTCCACCGCGGCTGGCGTCATGGGTCAATAAAGGACTTGACTGGGGGCCGTCCAAGGACGTGCCCTTTTTGCAGGGCCATATTCAAGACCTCTTAGAGAGAGAGAGAGAGATCACTCTAGTCGTAGTTGCGCAGGTCATGCTGATCCGTCGCACCCTGCCCTGCAAACGTCGCACCCTCCGCCTGTGGGAATTTAACCCGGAGGGACCATGAGTTCTCCAACATTTTATGGGCGCAACGCCCGTGGAGATGTACAAGCTTTTCTTTGGATCACAAGCGATGTGTCCGGACTTGACCGAGGACGCAGGTCTGAGCTGCAATCGCCCGGACACTCAAGTAAGTAGCCCTGTACCCGGACACGCTATCCCATATTTATCACGAACTTGCCCTTTAAAAGGGATGTTCCTTGAACAGGAGTGGATAGCGAAAGCAAAGTTAATTAGGTGTCCAGCCCCCCTCCCTGAGACCACGCCGGATCTCGTGTTAACCAGGATGCTGGAGGTTGCGTCTTCAGAAGAAGGTAAAGGGGGGAACAAGGAAGCTACCGCCTCCGCGAAGGAGGCTGTCAGGAAAGGAGGGATCGAGAATCCCTCCATCCAAGGGAAGGAGAGGACCGCCTCTGAAGACCCGGAGACCATGTTCTCAAAGCGGGGGAAGAAATCTTCGTCAGAGGGTCCTGCGCCGAGGGATGGCTCGACTGCATTGTGCCCCCAAGGGGATCAACCCTCCACCGAGCTGTAAGTAAAAAAGGGGAGTTTTTTTTAGAATAAAGGATATCCCTTCCCTATTATAAGCGAAATTTTAACTTGTAGTTCGGATCTCAGCCCTTCTCAGCAGAGCTCATCTTCGGGGGCTCTTCGTCCGGAGATGATGGAGAGCGAAACGCCTCCCCCTGCCGTACCGTCTTGTGAGGCGGGCGACCCTGAGGTGTCGTCACGGAGGGTTTCTCCAACTCCGGCGGGGCCGGAAGGCATTCGTATGTCCCCTCAAGGCCCTCCGCGTCCGGCCTTCAAAAAAGGCCATCGGACGAGTCCGGCACCACCTAGTGTACGGTCGGAGGAGCTGAAGGATCTGCTTGGGCGAGCGTCTATCTCAGAAGATCACCGTGCGTTAATGGGTATGGTGATCGAAAGGATTTCATCCGCTGAGAGCGGATTGCACGAAGCCGTCAGAAGTTTACTAACAGGTTTTGAGGTACGCAAAATGATGTACCTTCTGACAGTTCCGCATATAAAATGCGCCCTGTGTAGATAGTAGCCCCTGAGGCTCGGTGTGTTGTCAAAAATGACAGTGCGCTGAGGATCATAATCCCAGGTATAATGTGTCGCCCTTCCTATGTAGGTGGCGAAGGGTCCGGTGGCTAGCCGGACTGAGGAATTTGCTGAACTAAAGCGGCAACTTGACGTGGCGGATGCCGACATCGCGCTTGTCAATAAGAGACTTGACGAGTTGCAAGGTATGCAATTTCTCCGCGGACACCTGGTAAGGGAGCTTGATGCCAGTGCCTTACAACATGTATGCTTGATGCAGATGGTGCCGCTACCATGGAGAACCTTCCGGCGGAGCTCGCCTGAGCCAAGGAGCAGGCCCGAAAGAGTGATGCGGCTGCCTTAAAGGCGGTCGCAGAGCTAAAAGCCGAACAGGCTGCTCACTGTCGAAGCAAGAGGGATATGGTCGAGATGGCCGTGAAGTTGAAGAATGCTGCCGACCGCTGCAAGCTTCTTGAAAAAGAAGATCGAGCGGTGCAAGAGGACCTGAAGAAGGCCACTACCGAGGCCAAGGATGCTCGCTCTGTGATGAGGGCTATGAAGGAGGAGCTGCGTCAGGCCGGAGATATCGCGGCTGGAAAGCCCTTTCTGCCGCGGAGGAAATTCGTGGATCCTAAATATGCTTAGTTGGACCGGCTGTGGAGTTCGGAGGATGCTTATCTGGACTTGGCGGCAAGTGCCATGGACGCGGCCGAACACTTCCGAGATCAAAAGGATCACGAAATGGAAAAGGTTTTTTGGTTGCAGTTCCATAATCCAGAGCGCCCACTTCCATGAACCAATCGCTTGGCCGAGTGGGCGGAGCTAAATAGGTTATCCGGACTTGCCATGAAGGATGTCGTGAGTCTTTTGTGGCCGAGAAGGCCCGAGCCGAAGAGTTATTTTGGCTTGGTGCAGCAGTTCCTTGGTGCGGTGTCGCATATCAATGCAATGAGGAGGTCGGCATGCATAGAGGGTGCACGGATGGCTCTTGCCCGTGTCAAGACATACTGGGCGGAGATGAAGGCCACCGATGTTGCATCCCAAGATTCGGACGGAAGTCGAGTACCTGTCGAGCACTATTTTTAGGAAGTTCTGCAGGGCGCTCGTTTAATAGAGACGCAGTGCTCGAAGGATATTATGTTCGGATAATATGTATTACTGTGAAACAATGTATCGATGGAATATAAGAGCTTTTTATACTTGTGCCTTTCAAGAATTAAAATACCTCCTGCGCTGCCGCTAATGTATATGTATATATAACCTGAAAGATGGCAGTCTTCGGCTTCAGCCCCCACGCATATAATGTGGGGGTGTTTGCAAAAGGTGCATTTTCACACTTGATCCAATGTCTTGGTCCTATAAAGGAGGTGGTAGCGCAGCAAACTAGGCAACCGGACTATAATGCTTTATCACTTTCACTTAGCCATAGGAGTTTGACAGTGGGGCTACGATATAGCCCCTAGGGGCACCGCGCTCACCCGAATTCGGGGCCGTATGTGCCTGACCGGGAAACGGTCCTTCGTCAATGCGGAGGAATCCTATAGATTCTGGCGGGTCATCTAGTGGTTGACCAGTCTCATGCTATATCATGACAGTCAGTTTTCGGCTTTCTCTACTGAGGTGCTCGCCTAGCCGAACCGGGGCACAATCGTAGTAGTTCTCCTGGTGCCGCCTTAGCCGATAGAATGGAATGTAAGGCAGCAAAACACAGGAGCTGGGCAAACCCAACATTTGACCAAAGACATGATTCAGAGCTGATGCATATAAGGCCTAACTCGAGACGCCGAACACTCCCTAAGGTATTTTGTCTTTATGAAAACGGGCTGAACAACGCCCTTGGTAATAAGCCCCTAGTGTCCAGGTATGCGCAAAATTCTGACGTGGCCCATGCCAAAACGTCAGCCTCCTCCTTGGTTATAGCAAGAAACCAGGGGATGTGTATCAACAAGAGACAGTAAAAAAGGTTTATGCAGGGTCTTAATCTGAAAAGAATCCTTGTCACAGGTCCCTACTGCATGTCTGCGCCTGTGTCTCCGTTGTGCCGTATCCTGGACGGGTGTAGCACGGTGTTCATCTGTAAAAGAGAGGAACTTAGTTGAAAAAGATCGTGCGAAAATGTATGTTAAAATAAACAAAGTACAATTCAAAGAATGAATAAAATTGAGCTTTATTGTCTCTTGTTGTACATGCGCGGAGCCCCTTGTGTTGTGGTATGTGGCTAGTAAGCCCTTGTATGTTTACCCCGGACTCGTCCAACCATGTCCGGGGTCTGAACAACCTGTTTAGGTGCTTTGATTAGCGAAGTTGGTTTAGTGTGTGGCTGTCAAGGCAGTCATACAAACTTCCGCGCTCGAGTAACACTCGATATTTTCCTTTAAGGAGATGATGCCTCACGGACCGGGCATTTTAAGTGTAAGGGATGCATAGTGCGGTATTGCGTTAAAACGGGCGAAAGCTTCGTGTCCCAGTAGTGCTTGGTAGCTACTTGTAAATGGGGCGAGGTGGAAGGTTAACTTTTCACGGCGGAAGTTGTCGGGTGACCCGAACACAACTTCTAGCAGTAGAGAGCCCGTACAGTGGGCATATGGGCCTGGCATTACCCCTTGAAAGGAAGTGTTGCTATGGCGAATTTTGGTTGGGTCTATCCCCATTTTGCGGATTGTGTCCTGGTATAGCAGGTTTAGATCACTGCCGCCGTCCATTAGGACTTGTGTAAATTGGAGTCTGTCAATTATCGGATCTAATATCAAGGCAGTCCATCCTGCATTCCGGATAATTCTAGAGTAATCCTGATGGTCGAAGGTGATTGGTTTTAACAACCAGATGTGGGACTCCTTTGGGATAGGACGTATGGCGCGTACCTCTATGGGCACCGCTCTATCTTTCCCTTTTGTCACGTGAAGTGAGTTTAATGTTTTGACTTCTTGCGGGAACTTCTTTCTTTTTCGGTGCTCTGCTTGTGGGGTTCGTCATCGTCCTCGCTTGGTGTGTCGAGCCCCTTGTGTTCGGAGTTGAGTTTGCCGGACTGCTTGAAGACCCAACAATCTCTGTGGGTATGGTTTGCAGGCTTCCCGGGAGTACTGTGGATTTGGCATATCTTGTCCAAGATTTTGTTTAAGTTAGATAGCTCGTCCCTGTTATCCTTAAGGGGCAGTTTTTTATGATTCTGCCGACAGCTTTTGAATCCGGCGTTGACTGTCATGCTCTTCGGGCTGTTTCCCTTGGTCCGGCGCTGGTCCTTGCTGCGTCGCGGTTTCCCGTTTCCATCCCTGACTTCGGATGTACTTGGGTCGCTGGTACTGCATCTTGCCAGTGAGCTATCCTCTCCCGTGCAAAAGCGGGTCATGAGGCTTGTTAATGCGGCCATTGTTCTTCGCTTTTCTTGGCCGAGGTGTCTGGCAAGCCATTCGTCTCGGACGTTGTGTTTGAAAGCTGCTAAGGCTTCGGCATCCGGACAGTCGACTATTTGGTTCTTTCTAGTAAGGAATCTGTTCCAGAATTTTCGGGCTGACTCTCCGGGTTGTTGAGTTATGTGACTTAAATCGTCTGCATCCGGAGGTCGTACATAGGTCCCTTGAAAATTTGCCCGAAAAGCATCCTCGAGCTCTTCCCAACTTCCAATGGTGTTTTCGGGGAGGCTTTTGAGCCAATGCCGGGCTGGCCCTTTGAGCTTGAGGGGTAAGTATTTTATGGCGTGGAGGTCATCTCCTCTAGCCATGTGTATGTGGAGGATGTAATCCTCAATCCAGACTCCGGGGTCTGTTGTTCCGTCGTATGCCTCTATGTTTACGGGCTTGAATCCCGCTGGAAATTCATAATCCAGAACCTCATCGGTGAAACATAGGGGATGTGTGGTACCCCTGTATTTAGGTGTACCATAATATTCGGATACTTGATGTGTTGCATTGCTTACTAGAGCTTGCTTTCTTGGCCCGTAGATAGATCTAACTGGGCCATCTTTTTTATGTGAATCCGTGTGCGGATCGCGTGCCGGCTTGTGTGCGGCGCCGTTTGCCATTCTATGTTTGCCATGGGGTCGTCTATCCGACCTGGTGGTCTCCTTGTTTTTTGATTGCGGGGGCTCTACGGCCTCCTCATCAAATTCGGGAAGTAGTTTTCGCTTCGGGTAGCTCTTTGTTCGGCGACTATCGTCGTATTTGTTTGCGGTGATGAGTACTTTGCTCCATCTGATTCTGAGCGCATCTTCTGCTGTTTTGAGCTTCCACTTCTGCTTTTTCAGGCTACGCGCAGTGGCGACGAGCCTTTTGTGGAGGTTCTTCTGCTCCAGCGACTTGTCCGGCGTGAGATCATCCAGACTGTTATCTTCGCCGGGGACGGATTGTTTATCCAAGTTGTCCTGTTCGGACGGTTGCGCGATGGCATGTTCGTCATCCATCGGTTCGCCCTGCTCTATGGCTGGGTCTGTATGGCTATTGTCTTTGTCGAGGCAGGATTTTGAGCGGCGCTTACGTCGTTGTTTTGACCGCTTTTCAGGGGAATGATCCCTCGTGGCGTCCCGTTGTTCCTCGTCATCACTTCCTTTAGGTGTGTCCACCATGTATACATCGTGAGATGAGGTGGCTATCCAGTGCCTTATAGGTGTTGGTTCATGCTTATGTCCTTCATCGTCGTCCATACCGTCGATGTCTTTGGAGTCGAAATCGAGCACGTCATTTAAACTTTCGACAGTGGCTACGAAGTGGGTGGTGAGTGGGCTTTGAATTTCTTCGTCGTCCGCATCCCAACCTTGCTGACCATAATCCGGCCAGGGCTCTCCTGATAAAGAGGGAAACTTTAGTGAATTCGGGATGTCGCCAAAGCGCGAGTGCTGAAAGATGTCCGCGGTGGTGAACTCCATGATCGGCGCCCAATCGGTTTCGATCGGCAAGGGCGTGGAAGGTTCGGAGTCCGGAGAGGAGTCCGGCACCTTGGAGTCACGAGCTTCGCAAAGGACAGGGTTGGTGTTCAGCACAATCGCCGTAGAGATAGCGGCCCCCGAGGCGGTGTCCAGCCATCCGTCCTCGATCGACGCAGTCGGCTCCGAGCTAAGGGTCAGAGCGGACACTTGTGCGGCCTCCAGGGCACTGTCCGGTGGCAGAGCTAGATCATGCCCATTGTGACAGTGCGGCGCGCTTGGCTGTGGCTCGAACCCGTCGAAGATCAAGTCTCCACGGATGCCAGCCGTATAGTTCAAACTTCCAAATCTGACCTGATGGTCAGGGGCGTAGCTTTCAATCTGCTCCAGATGGCCAAGCGAATTGGCCCGCAGTGCAAAGCCGCCGAATATGAAGATCTGTCCGGGAAGAAAAGTCTCACCCTGGACCGCATCGTTGTTGATGATCGGAGGAGCCATCGGGCCTAAAGATGACGACACAGAGGAACTCTCAATGAAAGCACCAATATCGGTGTCAAAACTGGCGGATCTCGGGTATGGGGTCCCGAACTGTGCGTCTAGGCGGATGGTAACAGGAGACAAGGGACACGATGTTTTTACCCAGGTTCGGGCCCTCTCGATGGAGGTAAAACCCTACTCCTGCTTGATTAATATTGATGATATGGGTAGTACAAGAGTAGATCTACCACGAGATCAGAGAGGCTAAACCCTAGAAGCTAGCCTATGGTATGATTGTTGTTCGTCCTACGGACTAAAACCCTCCGGTTTATATAGGCACTGAAGAGGGTTAGGGTTACACAGAGTCGGTTACAATGGTAGGAGATCTAGATATCCGTATCTTTGCCTTCCACGCCAAGGAAAGTCTCATCTGGACACGGGACGAAGTCTTCAATCTTGTATCTTCATAGTCCAGGAGTCCAGCCAAAGGTGATAATTCGGCTATCCGGACACCCCCTAATCCAGGACTCCCTCATTTGGCTTGGTAACTTTGGCATGACCAGCATGATAACTAGGGTATGAGCAACATGATAATTATACCATGATAAGGCTGGTAACTATAGTACGAGAAGGTTAAGGCGTGGGGAAGTATGGCAATTTAACACAGAAATTACCGGTGAAAATGTTTCAAAAACTTTCCCCTTGGATGAAAGATACCATGGTGTTTAAAACATAAGATATTAGTTATCAAGTTCGCGATGTATACATTATCATGCTTTTTACCCAGAAATTACCAGGTATATGGTTTTCCACAAAAAAAATCTGCTCAAAAATTACAGTGGCGTTTCTATGAGAGTTCTCAACTTTGTATGTGTCTATTACCATGCTATTTACATAAATATTATCAGGGTTGCCCCCCGCCCCCCACCCCTCGCCACATTTACCAGGATCGAGTACATAAGTTATCAGGTCTACCATGTATGAGTTATCATGTTTTTTGCACAGAAGTTATCGTGGCATGTTTCAGCGACTTGCCCCACCCCCACCCTCGTCGACCAAGTTATTAGGATCGGGGTACATAAGT